>NW_022436950.1:41684361-41690464 GCF_009761245.1 Sapajus apella
TGAGATACCATCTCATGCCAGTTAGAATGGCAATCATTAAAAAATCTGGAGACAACAGATGCTGGAGAGGATGTGGAGAAATAGGAACACTTTTACACTGTTGGTGGAAGTGTAAATTGGTTCAACCATTATGGAAGACAGTGTGGCGATTCCTCAAGGACCTAGAAATAGAAATTCCATTTGACCCAGCAATCCCATTACTGGGTATATATCCAAAGGATTACAAATCATTCTACTATAAGGACACGTGCACACAAATGTTCATTGCATCACTGTTTACAATAGCAAAGACCTGGAACCAACCCAAATGCCCAACGATGATAGACTGGATAGGGAAAATGTGGCACATATACACCATGGAATATTATGCAGCCATCAAAAATGATGAGTTTGTGTCCTTTGCAGGGACATGGATGAACCTGGAAACCATCATTATCAGCAAACTGACAGAAGAGTAGAAGATCAAACACCGCATGTTCTCACTCATAGGCGGGTGTTGAACAATGAGAACACATGGACACAGGGAGGGGAGCACTACACACTGGGGTCAGTTGGGGGGAAATAGGAGAGGGACGGTGGGTGGTGGGGAGCTGGGGAGAGATAGCAAGGGGAGAAATGCCAGAGGTAGGTGATGGGGAGGAAGGAGGCAAATCACACTGCCACGTGTGTACCTATGCAACAATTTTGCATGTTCTTCACATGTACCCCAAAACCTAAAATGCAATAAAATAAATGGGGAGAAAAAAAAAGTTTCCTTTTCAATCGTATGCCTTTTTAACGCACAGACTAGAGGAAGAAAATAAACGTGTATACACAGACTTAAAACAACCATACATGTCTTCCATCCCCTTCAATTCAAGGAATTCCCATCTATGCTATATAGGAAATATTTTTCATTGCTATCCTCAGAAATATATCCTATTTTAGGCTATCATTTTTTCCTTTGATATTCAACTATCATTACATTTGACTTCTGTCATTTACAGTGTCAGTGCTTCATTTTTCTTTGTTACTCTAATAAAAGTTCCATTCTTGGGTTGCCCTCTGAGAAATGTAAAACTGCCTTTATCTCATTCATTACCTTGTTATAGGATATTAATGTCATTTATAAAGATTCTTCATCCTACAGATTTGTATACCATTATGATAATCATGTATTTTTACAAATGTTAAAATTAACATCACTTTATTAACAAACATTCAAGGTCAGTGATCTTAAAGAAAAACATAGGCCAGAAAGTATAGCATATAATTTGCAAAATGTTTTATCTTTCAACTAGACAATGTCCAGTTGGACTCTTCTCTCTTCCTTAGCATCCTTCCCTCTCACCCTCATGTGAAAACATGCACACACACACACACACACACACACACACGCACACACACACACCTCTGATTGTTTGCTTTGAGCCTCTGTCCATAATTACTCTGCTTTGGTAAACTAGTTGGACGCTGATCTAGCAAGTCTTTTATATTGTCGTCTTCCAGCAAAAGCATCAGGCTTTTCCTGATAATCATGTTTGCAATTTATAAAGAAACCCTCCTGTGTACTTGCACCTATCCAGGAGTGGAGTCTGCTTTGTGGACCCACTTCAAACACTGAGAGAAGAAACTAGCCAGATTCAATTAAGTCAGCAGCCATGGGCACATTTCTACCCCTGCATTAACAGTTCCTCTTTCCAAATAACTGTCACCTATAATTCTTCCCTCCCAACCATTTACTAGGTCATGGTGACAATTGCTAGATTGGCAGATTGGAATTTGGGGGTGAGCAGGGGTGGGAAGGCAATATGTGAATAATAGCAACAAGCAGGAAATTCAAATGTTACTACATCAGAAAGGCCTTCTCTAACTACAAATCTCAAGTTGCCCCTACAACCTTCAACACATGCCATGTCACTCATATTATTCTGTTTTGTCTTCCCACAGGATTTTATCACTGTGAACAAACTGTCTTTTCCATGGAATTGTTTACTTACACACTCTGTTTTACTTTCCCCCTATCTCTGCCTCACTTAAACGTAAAAGGCAATCTCCATGTGCAGAAAGACCTTGCAATTTTATTCATTGCTATATCTCTAGCTCCCAGACTATGTCTGGAAAAGAATAAGTTCTCAATAAATATTTATGGACAGAGGACTTTTGCAGTCCTGTGACTAAATAAAATAATCAATCTGATAAAGAAAAATGGTTCTGTCACTGTCTGCATGGTAGAACTTCTCATCCTCAAGGATCCTAGAATTCCATTTTAGAGCAGAAATCAGAACAGATCCAGAGCTAGCAGCTATAAATATTAGAAGGGCACTTATAAATTGGAATGACTTGAAATCTAGAATTAGACTGAAAGACAATCAATAAGAACTATGAAAGGTCTAGCAGTCCTGAAAATACCTAGACCAGACTAAAAGACTACATATGTCAATACAGTCCTTCCAACCAGGGAAGTCCAGAACCCTGGGCCTGAGAAAAACCCAGTGAAAATATTAAGACTTTCTATATACTACCAGGAGGTCATAGTGGGGGAAAAAAAACTCTCTTTAATAACTGCTTTCTATGTACCAGATAATCCCCTCTGTAGTACTCTGATCACCACTTCACAGATAAGAAAACTGAGGATCAAAAGGGTCAAGTTCCTTGCTTGAAGTGGAGGAACTAGGAAGTGAAGGAACCAGGATTTGAGGTCAAGTTAGTGACTTCAAAGCTCACGTTCTTCCTGCTACCTAAAGCTCTCATAAAATACAAGTCCAGGAGCTGTCTTGGAGAAGGAGTAGCCACTCCTTCAGATCTGGACCCACTCACATTAACCAGAACAACCTCTTCTCTTAACATCGGCATGACCTTTATGTCATCGACATGGACCATCAACATGACTGATTCATTAGTGCGTGAGAAAACACATTTATCATCTCATTCACAGAAAAATATTTTTGTATTGAGACAGGTCTCCTGATAAGTTAAAAGATGCATTGCATGTATTCAAAGAAAAGGACATACAGCATTTTCAGTTGAGTTGCAAGCATCTTTATATTTGGTCATAGTCCTCCTCAATATACATGGTAATCATTTTGCTTTGCTAGCTCAAGAAAACCGAATTTGTAGAGTGAATATTAGAGTAAATACATACAAGTCAATAAAAGATAAGCAAAACTTGATATATGACCTCTTTGAAATTCAAGTTTTTTCTTGAAAGTTATTCCTTTGTCACTTATATTAGGAATTAAATATGAAATCTCAGTAACTAAAACATAAAAATCAACTAATCTTATTTCAAATAACAAGTAAAGTGACTCCATGATAACAGTCCTACAAAAATGAGAAGTTATGAATTGCTTATAATAGGTCTAGATTCCCCAGTTTAATAAATCTTTAAAGTACTGAAAGGCAATAAATCTAAGAAATCTTTAATTACAGCCGATGTTCTTCAATGTCTGATTACTTCTGCTTCTTTCAGAGGTTTAGAAACCTCTACTGTCTGCAGGAGAGCAGAATGCCTGGGCCTCTGTCCATTAACACCAATCCCTCAGGAATTACCCCATGAAGACCCTGGGCTAAGACACTATCAGGAGCTCCAGGCCAATCATCTGGTAGTAGTCTGTATTATGCATGGCAAAGGTCTTTTAAAAATAGACAGTGTTGATTTATTTTCTATGTGTTAACTTACTTTGACATGGATCCTCGAGTTGGAGCTCATGTCATGGGTTTTTTCCCTACTGACACAGAAACCAGAAGCACTTATGAAAAGTACCACTGAAATGGCATAAATAAGGCCTCCATGAAAATGTGTTTGTCTGTTTTATTTGACAACCAGGATCTTTTCAAGGTACAAAGTTATGACAGAAAACTTTTCAAACCAGATATATACCCCATGCCTGACATTTTCTATGCATAAGTGAATATACAATAGGTTCCTCCTCCCTTCCAGCCCCCAAATCCCAGGTACATTCTCCAAATCTAAATCACCTACATGATAGTGTTTGGGTTTTTATCCTCCAACTTATACCAAGGTATGAAGTTTATTAATGCTTTTTAATGGCATAGGGCCCACTAGAAGAAACTACAGAGTCATATTTCTTTTTCTAATGCACTTCTTTTCTCCACTCATAATGTATATGACTCTTACGCCTATTTTATAGACCTTATTGATATGCCTTTGTTCTAGTCTACCTTAAACCTTTTGGGGGGAAGAAGCAGAGTGCAATATTAGAATAAATACAAAATCAAAATGCACGTTTTACATTAAAATACAGGACAAATGTAAAGTATAGTTTCTTTTGTAAGTCCTTTTTTTCAGAGTTAGTTTTCAGGTATACAGTTCTTTTGTTAAGCACAGTATGAAGTTTGTCTGCTTTACAAAATGGGGAGCTAGAAAAAGTGAACCCTTTCTTTAAAAAAAAAAGAAAGAAAGAAACATTTGAGGCCAAATGTCTGGTGAAAGCTGGCTTGCCAGCGTTTGCTCTGTCATTAACCCCTGTGAGAATCCTGCAGTTCCCACTCTCACTAAGTTATATAGGTCACCATGGATACAACTGCTTCTTCTCAGCCCACAGTAGAGGAGCAACAGCTGTTGAACCACACTTGGGACTTTTGCCATTCACTGTTCTATATAAATTGTACTGGTGAAACAATTCAGATAATGTTACAATTGTTTTTGAAATTTTGTTTAAGTATGTTGTAGGAAACATCCAAAATATTAGACAACAATAAAGGACTGAAATTTAACTTGTGAAATGGAATAACGAGTAAGAAGCACGTATATTTTGTGTAATAAGAGGCTGCAGCACTTTCTTCAAATTTTGGCCTAACCAAAATGAAATTTCAATAACTAAACTGATAGATGCAGATAAAATCTATTTGGAAGATTCTTTGAAAAGCAAATACTTAAACTCAGGGCAAAAAAGCACAAAACAATACCGTTTTATACTATAATTTATAAAGGAAGGAATACGTTTTCTGATTTGCGATGATCGTCATATTTCTCATCAACACACTGATGTGAATTCTGAAATTCAGAAAAATAAAATACATAGTTAAAATTTTACCCTTCTGCCTACCATAATTTTCCTATGTTCAGAATATGGATTAAAGGGGTTTCACTTTGTTTGTTTTCTGAAAATGTTATGAGATGGTCTGTGATCTGTGATTGAAACAAAAAATAAGATCAAAAGGAGTGTCTTTATACTTAACACCCAGTGGATAAAAAAATAACATTTATTTAATTATAAAAAGTAGCATACACAATGTATTTCCTCTTATTTCTCATCTTAATTCTCACCACCCACCAATCATTAATAACATTCACTAGTGTGACCACACAGAAACACTTCATTAACACTCTTTGTCATAAAGCAGATCTTTATACCCTGGGGAATGTTTACTGATCCTCCCTCAAGGAGGGTTATACATCCTCATCCCATTGACAGTGGGCTCAGCTATATGACTTGTATGACTTGCTTTGACCAGTGGAAGAGCCCCCTTCTAAGCAGAAGCTTTAAAAGCCAGTTTAAATTTAACTGTGATCTCTTGTTCTAAGCCTTGAGATTAATTGTTCACCAGATAGTGGCTGAATCCTGAGTGAAAGTGTCATGGAGCAGAGCTGAAACCAATCTGTAATCGACATGTAACATGAGCAAGAAAGCATCCTTTGTTGTAAACCCCTTAGATTTGAGTGTCATTCGTTACTGTAATATAATCTACCCTTTACTGAGTGATAGAGATATGTAAGTTTACTGAAGCCCTATGCTTTCCACAACCATGCTTTTAATTCATATGGCTGGATACTGTAGATTTTTATATAGCCAGTAAATATTTCTGTCATCTAGTAAACTGGTACAAACTAAAAACTTTTATATATACAATAAAATTGCAAAGAGTGATTTCCATTTCTGTGACCTATTTTTCTCATTTATCTCTTTACTGCAAACTGTGTAAGCCCCAATTCTGCCTTTCTTATTAGGTTTAGAAATTACAGCATAATGAGATTATATGCATGCTTTTTTGGTACAATTTGTTCTTATCTTCTTTTGTCTGTCTTGGATATATCTTCCCTCTTCTGCCACATCAACCCTCCCCACTCCTTGGATGGTAACTCAAGTTAATATTCATC
>NW_022436950.1:41690564-41713183 GCF_009761245.1 Sapajus apella
TGTGTGTGTGTGTGTGTGTGTGTGTGTGTATCTGTGTGTGTGTGTAAACAAAGTATATTTTGTCATTGTTTAACCAAAAAAATGAGGGAGAGGGATAATTTTATACATACTTGATATGGTTTGGATGTGCCCCACCCAAATCTCATCTTCAATTGTAGTTCCCATGATCCCCACTTGTTGTCTGAGGGATGAGATGGAGATAACTGAACCATGGGAGCAGTTTCCCCAGTCCTATCCTCATGATAGTTCTCACAAGATCTGATGATTTTATAAGGGGCTTCCCCCTTCAATGGGTGCTCATTACTCACATTCCTGCCACCCTGTGAAGAAGAATATGTTTGCCACCCCTTCCACCATGATTGTGAATTTCCTGAGGCCTCCCCAGCAATGCTGAACTGTGATCAATTAAACCTTTTTTTCTTTATAAATTACCAGTCTCAGTAGTATCTTTGAAGCAATGTGAAAACAGACTCATACAGTACATTGATACAGGTAGAGTGGGATGCTGCTATAAGGATACCCAAAAATGTGGAAGTCACTTTGAAACTAGGTAATAGGCAGAGGTTAGAACAGTTTAGAGCATGCAAAAAAAAGACAGGAAAATGTAAGAAAGTTTGGAACTTCCTAGAGAGGGCTCAGAAGACAGGAAGATTTGGGAAAGATTGGAACTTCCTAGAGACTTGAATAGCTTTGACCAAAATGCTGATAATGATATGGACAATAAAGTACAGGCTGAGGTGATTTCAAATGGAGATAAGCAACTTGTTGGGGACTAGAGTAAATGTCACTCTTGCTATGCAAAGAGACTGGTGGCATTTTGCCCCACCCTAGAGATCTGTGGAACTTTGAACTTGAGAGAGATCTGAAATTGGAAATTATGTTTAAAAGGAAAGCAGAGCATAAAAGATTGGAAAATTTGCAGCCTGACAATGCAGTAGAAAAGAAAAACCCATTTTCTGGAAAGAAATTCAAGCCCACTGCATAAATTTGCATAAGTAATGAGAAGCCAAATGCTAATTGCCAAGACAATGGGGAAAATGTCTCCAGGGCATATCGGAGACCTTTGCAGCAGCCCCTTCCATCACAGGCCTGGAAGTCTAGGAGGAAAAAATGGTTTAATGGGCCAGGCCCAGGGTCCCCCTGCTGTGTGCAGTCTAGGGACTTGGTTCCCTGCATCCCAGCTGCTTTAGCCATAGCTAAAAGAGGCCATGGTACAGCTTGGGCCATTGCTTTGGAGGATGCAAGCCCCAAGTCTGGGTGGCTTCCACGTGGTACTGAGCCTGTGGGTTCACAGAAGTCAATACTTGAGGTTTGAGAACCTCCACCTAGATTTCAGAGGATGTATGGAAACCCCTAGATGTCCAGGCAGAAGTTTGCTGCAGGGGCAGAGCCCTATAGAGAACCTCTGGTAGGGCAGTACAAAAGAGAAATGTGGGGTTGGAGCCCCCACAAAGAATCCTAACAGGGGCACTGCCTAGTGGAGCTGTGAGAAGAGGGCCACTGTCCTCCAGACCCCAGAATGGTAGATCCACCTACCGCTTGCACCATGTACCTGAAAAAGCCACAGACACTAAATGTCAGCCTGTGAAAGCAGCCAGGAGGGGGTGCTGTACCCTGCAAAGCCACAGAGGCCAAGCTGCCCAAGGTCATGGGAACCCATCTCTTGCATCAGTGTACCGTGGATGTGAGATGTGGAGTCAAAGGAGATCATCTGAGAAATTTAAGTTTTAACGACTGCCCTATTGGATTCTGGACATGCATGGGGCCTGTAGACCCTTCATTTTGGCCAATTTCTCCCATTTGGAACAGGTGTATTTACCCAATGCCTGTACCCTCATTGTATCTAAGAAGTAACTAAACTTGCTTTTGGTTTTATAGGTTCATAGGAGGAAGGGACTTGCCTTGTCTCAGATGATACTTTGGACTTGGACTTTTGAGTTAATGCTGGAGTGAGCTGAGATTCTGGGGAACTGTTGGAAAGGCATGATTGTATTTTGAACTGGGAGGACATGAGATTTGGGAGGAGCCAGGGGTGGAATGATATTGTTTGGCTATGTCCCAACCCAAATCTCAGCTTGCATTGTAGTTCCCATAATTCCCATATGTCGTGGTAGGGACCAGGTGCAGATACTTGAATCATGGGGGTAGTTCCTCCCATCCTGTTCTCACTGTAATTAGTTAGTTCTCACAAAATCTGATGGTTTTATAAGGGTCCTACCCCCTTACTGGGTATTCATTCTTTCTCCTTCTTGCTACCTTGTGAAGAAGGACATGTTTGCTTTCCCTTCTACCATGACTGTGAGTTTCCTGAGGCCTCCCAAGCCATGCTGAACTGTGAGTCAATTAAACCTCTTTCCTTTATAAATTACCCAGTCTCAGAATCTTTGCAGCAACATGAGAACAGACTTATACAATATTCCTCTGTATCTTTCTTTTTTCATTCAATAAGAGCTAGTAAAAATCCCACTACCTCTTCTGCAATAGCTACTAATTCATTCTTGTAAATAAGTGCATAGTATTTCATGGTGTGAATATATCACAATTCATTCAATCATTGCCCTATTTAGGGTATTCAATTTATTTCTAGTTTTTCACAACTATTAAACAATGCTGTAAAAATCATTTTTATACACATATTTATGAACCAAAGGTTTTATTACTATAAGATAGATTCCCAGGTGTCAAATTTATCCCAGGTCTAGGGGGTATATCTACCTTTAATAGATAATGCTAGATAGCTTTCACAAAGAGCTACAATACTTCACATTCCACCTTAAAAAGTATTGTAGTTCTCATTAATTTCTGTGACTATTATAGGTATAAAGTTCTATTCTATTGTTATTTTAATTTTCACTTTCCAAATTACTAAGCATTGTTTCAAATGTTTGTTGGCCATTTGGTCTTGATCTTCAGTAAATTGTCTACATATGTGCCTTGCCCAATTTCTATTGGATCAAATGACATTTTCTCATGATTTGTAAGAGTTTTGTGGCAAACATGGAGTTACCACACCCAGACCCTACTACGATAAAGTATTCAGTCCTCAGCTGCAAGGAATATGGTTCACTGACAGCCTGCAGCTATTCACTTATTCAGGGTCCACCTCAAATTTGAACCAAGATCACAATGGTTTTCTTCAGGCAGCCCACGGCCAATGAATAAGTGAGGCAGTGATAGCTGAGGGCATGCTCTTCTCCATTTCCACCATCACAGGACTCCACCAACATACATCCTTGCTCCACAGCTCCCGCTTGGTTTTAAGTCAGGTTGTAACAGGTGTGGTGGCTCCTCTTGCTCCTCCCTTTTCCCCTAAATATTTTACCCCCCAATAAACCTTTTGCACCCCTAACTCCATATGCTTCCCAGAGAACTCAACCAGTAAATTGTAAATATTATCCTTATTATGTCATCTACATTAATACTTTTCTAGAACAATCCTTTATTAACTATATGGAAACTTTTGCCTACATATTATCTTAATTTTCACAGAATCAAATATGTCTATCTGTTCTGTTACAATTTTTGTGTCTCCATTATTGATTAAAATGCAGTTTCCACCCCTAGATTGTAGATGTAAATCCTACCTTTTCCTGAGATATTTTTATTGCTTTTTGAAAATATTTATGTGTTTGGTCTGTTTGTAATTTATTTCTAAATTTGGTTTATACATTTATATAAGTGTTTGTGAGGGTGTATAAGTGTCAAATAAATTTTTAAAAATAAGATGGGGGTCTATTTTTATTTTCTTCCAGACTAATGTTTATTTGTGCCAACACTATTAAGCAATCTGTTGTCTCCTCACTGAATAGAATTATCCTTCTTGTCATATATCACATTTCTACATGTACTTCAGTCTACTTTTGGATTGTCCTGATTCCCATCCAATACCAATCAAGTTGATTACAGTGACCATGTGTTATGTTCTAATATCCATTTTCCTTCCATATTGTAGGTAAAGGGATTTATGTAAAGTATAAATCTGACTTCCCCCTATTAAACTTTATTGGCTTCTCAATGTCAGCTGAATAGAGTCCAGGCTCTTTGGCACATGTGGCCATGGCTCCTATTTACATACCTGGAATCATCTGTGGCTATACCACTTCTCTTCTTTCACACTCTAGGACTATCAGACTACTTGAAGTCCACTGAATACTAAATGCCTGTCATGCTTTCTCATCTTGGTTATATGAAATCCCTTTCCCACCTCTCTTCCTTGAACTAACCATTATTCCTTCTTCAAAAATCAGTTCAGAATTCAGTTTCTTTTCCAGGAAGTGTTTCCAAAACCCTCAAGTTACCATTTATTCTCCATTAATACCTTTTATATCTAGTGTACTATACTTACATCTTTTTAAGTGTGTCTGCCTTTTTAAGTGTGTATTTCTTCCACCTTCTAGAACAAAACAAAAAAAAAGGAGATCTTGAGAACCAAAAAGGAGCAGATCTTGAGGACCAGGCACTTCTGTAGGAGTTTCCACACATTTTGTTTGCAAATTCTTTTTGGTTTTTGAAGATAATTATTTGTGTATCTATTATTTATTATGTCTCTATATTAGTATTTATGCATATTAAAAACATACACACAAAAAAAGTTTTAAGAAGATGAAGATATTAGCTAATGGTGGTATAAGGCCATCACCATTAGCAAAACATTTTAAAGTAATATCTTAAGACATAATATCCATTTAGGATCTTCTGTTGTCTACAGAAGAAGGTGTACATCTACATTCCAAAAAGTCAATTTTGGAGAGCAGACTTCTTATAAGATAATATTGTCATTGTTTTTACTTCATGATGTGGCTGAGATATGCTTATAGTAAGAATAGGAGAAGGGTCAGCTCTGCAGTTTTTGAAATGTTCACTAGAATTATCTTTGATTCATGTTCTCTGGAATATTTAAGCCACACATGCATCTTGAGTTAGTTTAATTCAAGCTAACACAACATAATTTAAAATTCATTTAACTGGACTCATGGACCAGGCAATGGTCCGTGAGCTGCCAACTTCTCCATGTTCTAGAACTCCCAATCTTCCCTCAAAATATCTTTTGATATGTAGATTCCACTCTTACCCTTGCTTGTAGATTCCACTCTTACCCTTGCTTGATTCACACATCACCCATGTGTGAATCAAGCAAGGGTAAGAGTGGAATCTACATATCAAATATCAGCAAAGCTTGATTTACTTCTTATCAATTTAGATAAATAAAAATATGAGCTCTAATGTTTTATTCCCATATCCCTGGGGTACCACTGCTCTTCCTCAATAGTTTAAGAAAAAATATTGAATGCCTGTTATGTGTCATTACAGGGTTAAGTTCATAGTGTACAAAAATGAATAAGACCTGACACACATCTCTAATTGTCAAAGAAATGCAAATTAAAACTGCAATGAGATATCACCTCACACCTGTTATATGGCTATCATCAAAAAGGTGAAAGATAATAAGTGTTGGTGAGGATATGGAAAAAAGGGAAGCCTAGTTGGTGGAAATGAAAATTAGTACAGTCATTTTGAAAAACAATACAGAGGTTCCTCAAAAAACTAAAAATGATCCAGCAATCCAAGTTCTGTCTATATATTCAAAGAAACTGAAATCATATGTCAAAGAGCTATCTTTACTCGCATGTTGAATGCAACCTTATTCACAAAAGCCAAGATATGGAAGCAGTCTAAGTATCCATTAACAGATGAAAGGGTAAAGAAAATGTGGTATATGTACACAATGGAAAACTATTCAGCATTTATAAAAAAGGAAATCTAGTCATTTGCAACAGTATAGGTGTACCTGGAGGACATTATGTCAAGTGAAATAAGCGGGCCACAGAAACACAAATACTGCATGATCTCACGTAAAGAATCTTAAAAAGTCAAACTTATAGAAACAGAAAAAGGGAAGACATTGGTCAAAGGGCACAAAATTTTACTTAAATAGAATGAATGAGTTTTACTGATACATTTCAAAATTGCTAAAAGAGTATATTTTAAATGTTCTCACCACAAGAAAAATGATAAGCAGATGAGGTGACGGATATGTTAATTCGCTTGACTTAATTATCCCACTATATACATATATCAAAATATCACATTATGCCCCATAAACATACACAAATATGTATTTATAAAATATTTTTATTTATCAATTAAAAAAAGAAAAGAACCACGGAACATCAGAGCTGTTAAAGAACCAACCACTGAGCTTTTTAGATTCGCCTACCACTGGGATGGCAGAAGCTTCCAAGAGTGAGAACTTACAGTGCGCCAATGAAAAGGAATCTGTTCTCTCATAAATTGCTATTGTGAAAATCAATCAGGAGAAATCAACTAAAATTTAAAATCCACATAGCCATTGAGGGAAAAAAGAACAAAGAAAATAGTTCTCTGGCAATAATTAATTGTTCTTCACTCTTTTTTTCCCCCCCATTTATTTATTTTATTACATTTTAGGTTTTGGGGTACATGTGAAGAACATGCAAGGTTGTTGCATAGGTACACACGTGGCAATGTGATTTGCTGCCTTCCTCCCCATCACCTACATCTGGCATTTCTCCCCTTGCTATCTCTCCCCAGCTCCCCGCCCCCCACCGTCCCTCCCCTATTTCCTCCCAACTGACCCCAGTGTGTAGTGCTCCCCTCCTTGTGTCTATGTGTTCTCATTGTTCAACACCCATCTATGAGTGAGAACATGTGGTGTTTGATCTTCTGGTCTTCTGTCAGTTTGCTGATAATGATGGTTTCCAGGTTCATCCATGCCCCTACAAAGGACACAAACTCATCGTTTTTGATGGCTGCATAATATTCCATGGTGTATATGTGCCACATTTTCCCTATCCAGTCTATCGTCGATGGGCATTTGGGTTGGTTCCAGGTCTTCGCTATTGTACACAGTGCTGCAATGAACATTTGTGTGCACGTGTCCTTATAGTAGAATGATTTGTAATCCTTTGGATATATACCCAGTAATGGGATTGCTGAGTCAAATGGAATTTCTATTTCTAGGTCCTTGAGGAATCGCCACACTGTCTTCCATAATGGTTGAACCAATTTACACTTCCACCAACAGTGTAAAAGTGTTCCTATTTCTCCACATCCTCTCCAGCATCTGTTGTCTCCAGATTTTTTAATGATTGCCATTCTAACTGGCATGAGATGGTATCTCAGTGTTGTTTTGATTTGCATTTCTCTGATGACCAGTGATGATGAGCATTTTTTCATATGTTTGTTGGCCTCATGTATGTCTTCTTTTGTAAAGTGTCTGTTCATATCCTTTGTCCACTTTTGAATGGACTTGTTAGGTTTTTTCTTGTAAATCTGTTTTAGTTCTTTGTAAATTCTGGATATCAGCCCTTTGTCAGATGGGTAAACTGCAAAAATTTTTTCCCATTCTGTTGGTTGCCAATTTGCTCTAATGACTGTTTCTTTTGCTGTGCAGAAGCTGTGGAGTTTGATTAGGTCCCATTTGTCTATTTTGGCTTTTGTTGTCAATGCTTTTGGTGTTTTGGTCATGAAGTCCTTGCCTACACCTATGTCCTGAATGGTTTTGCCTAGATTTTCTTCTAGGGTTTTTATGGTGTTAGGTCTTATGTTTAAGTCTTTAATCCATCTGGAGTTAATTTTAGTTTAAGATGTCAGGAATGGGTCCAGTTTGTGCTTTCTGCACATGGCTAGCCAGCTTTCCCAACACCATTTATTGAACAGGGAATCCTTTCCCCATTGCTTGTTTTTGTCTGGTTTGTCAAAGATCAGATGGTTGTAGATATGTTGTGTTGCCTCCAAGAACTCTGTTCTGTTCCATTGGTCTATATCTCTGTTTTGGTACCAGTACCAAGCTGTTTTGATTACTGTAGCCTTGTAGTATAGTTTGAAGTCCGGTAGTGTGATGCCTCCCGCTTTGTTCTTTTTGCTTAGAATTGACTTGGCTATGCGGGCTCTCTTTTGGTTCCATATGAAGTTTAAGGTGATTTTTTCCAGTTCTGCGGAGAAGGTCATTGGTAGCATGATGTGGATAGCATTGAATCTGTAAATTACCTTGGGCAGTATGGCCATTTTCATGATATTGATTCTTCCTAACCATGAACATGGAATGTTTCTCCATCTGTTTGTGTCCTCTCTTATTTCGTTGAGCAGTGGCTTGAAGGTCTCCTTGAAGAGGTCCTTTACGTTCCTTGTTAGTTGTATTCCTAGGTATTTCATTCTCTTTATGGCAATTGTGAATGAAAGTTTGTTCTTGATTTGGCTCTCTTTACGTCTGTTATTGGTGTATAGGAATGCATGTGATTTTTGCATATTGATCTTGTATCCTGAGACTTTGCTGAACTTGCTTATCAGTTTCAGGAGATTTGGGGCTGAGACGATGGGGTCTTCTAGATATACAATCATGTCGTCTGCAAATAGAGACAATTTGACTTCCTCCTTTCCTATTTGAATGCCCTTTATTTCTTTTTCTTGCCTGATTGCTCTGGCTAGAACTTCTAATACTACATTGAATAGGAGTGGTGAGAGAGGGCATCCTTGTCTGGTGCCACATTTCAAGGGGAATGCTTCCAGTTTTTGCCCATTCAGTATGATATTGGCTGTTGGTTTGTCATAAATAGCTTTTATTATTTTGAGATACGTTCCGTCAATATCTAGCATATTGAGGGTTTTTAGCATAAAGGGCTGTTGAATTTTATCAAAGGCCTTCTCTGCATCAATTGAGATAATCATGTGGTTTTTGTCTTTGGTTCTGTTTATGTGGTGAATTACATTTATAGACTTGCGTATGTTGAACCAGCCTTGCATCCCCGGGATGAAGCCTGCTTGATCATGGTGGATAAGCTTTTTGATGTGCTGTTGCAATCGGCTTGTCAGTATTTTATTGGATATTTTTGCATCTATATTCATCATGGATATTGGCCTGAAGTTTTCTTTTCTTGGTGAGTCTCTGCTGGGTTTTGGTATCAGGATGTTTGTCTCATAAAATGATTTGGGAAGAATTCCCTCTTTTTGTATTGTTTGGAATAGTTTCAGAAGGAATGGTACCAGCTCCTCTTTGTATGTCTGGTAGAATTCGGCTGTGAACCCGTCTGGACCTGGGCTTTTTTTGGCTGGTAAGCTCTTAATTGCTGCCTCAACTTCAGACCTTGATATGGGTCTGTTCAGGGTTTCAGCTTCTTCCTGGTTTAGGCTTGGCAGGAGGCAAGTGTCCAGGAATTTATCCATTTCTTCCAGGTTTACTAGTTTATGTGCATAGAGGTGTTTGTAATAATCTCTGATGATGGTTTGAATTTCTGTGGAGTCTGTGGTGATATCCCCTTTATCGTTTTTTATTGCATCAATTTGGTTATTCTCTCTTTTCTTTTTTATTAATCTGGCTAGTGGTCTATTTTGTTGATCTTTTCAAAAAACCAGCTCCTGGATTTATTGATTTTTTGAAGGGTTTTTTGTTTCTCTATCTCCTTCAGTTCTGCTCTGATCTTAGCTATTTCTTGTCTTCTGCTAGACTTTGAGTTTTTTTGATCTTGCTCCTGTAGCTCTTTCTGTTTTGACGATAGGGTGTCAATTTTTGATCTCTCCTTGCTTCTCATGTGGGCACTTATTGTTATATATTTTCCTCTAGAGACTGCTTTAAATGTGTCCCAGAGATTCTGGTATGTTGTGTCTTCATTCTTGTTGGTTTCGAAGAACATCTTTATTTCTGTCTTCATTTCATTGTTTATCCAGTCAACATTCAAGAGCAAGTTGTTCGGTTTCCATGAAACTGTGCGGTTCTGGGTTAGTTTTTGAATTCTGAGTTCTAACTTGATTGCACTGTGGTCTGAGAGACTGTTTGTTATGATTTCCGTTCTTTTGCATTTGCTGAGGAGTGATTTACTCCCAATTATGTGGTCAATTTTAGAGTAGGTGTGATGTGGTGCTGAGAAGAATGTATATTCTGTGGATTTGGGGTGGAGAGTTCTGTAAACGTCTATTAGGTTTGCTTGGTCCAGGTCTGAGTTCAAGTCCTGGATATCCTTGTTAATTTTCTGTCTGGTTATCTGGCTAATATTGACAATGGGGTGTTAAAGTCTCCCACTATTATTGCGTGGGAGTCTAAGTCTCTTTGTAAGTCATTAAGAACTTGCCTTATGTATCTGGGTGCTCCTGTATTGGGTGCATATATATTTAGGATCGTTAGCTCTTCTTGTTGCATTGACCCTTTTACCATTATGTAATGTCCTTCTTTGTCTCTTTTGATCTTTGTTGCTTTAAAGTCTAATTTATCAGAGATGAGAATTGCAACTCCTGCTTTTTTTTTGCCCTCCATTTGCTTGGTAAATCTTTCTCCATCCCATTATTTTGAGCCTTTGTGTATCCTTGCATGTGAGATGGGTTTCCTGGATACAGCACACTGATGGGTTTTGGCTTTTTATCCAATTTGCCCGTCTGTGTCTTTTGATTGGGGCATTTAGTCCATTTACATTTAGGGTTAATATTGTTATGTGTGAATTTGATACTGCCATTTTGGTGCTAGCTGGGTGTTTTGCCCATTAGTTGGTGCAGATTCATCATTCTGTTGATTCTCTTTACCTTTTGGC
Source organism: Sapajus apella (assembly GCF_009761245.1). Taxonomy (NCBI): domain Eukaryota; kingdom Metazoa; phylum Chordata; class Mammalia; order Primates; family Cebidae; genus Sapajus; species Sapajus apella. Next base: position 41,701,121 of record NW_022436950.1, read on the forward strand.
ATGTTTTTGGAGTGGCTGGTACTGGTTGTTCCTTTAGATCTGTAGAGCCTCTTTCAGGAGCTCTTGTAAAGCTGGCCTGGTGGTGATGAAATCTCGGAATACTTGCATGTTCACAAAGGATTTTATTTTTCCTTCACTTATGAAGCTTAGTTTGGCTGGATAGGAGATTCTGGGTTGAAAATTCTTTTCTTTAAGGATGTTGAATATTGGCCCCCACTCTCTTCTGGCTTGTAGGGTTTCTGCTGAGAGATCTGCTGTGAGTCTGATGGGCTTCCCTTTGTGGGTAACCCGACCTTTCTCTCTGGCTGCCCTTAGTATTTTCTCCTTCATTTCAACCCTGGTGAATCTGACGATTATGTGCCTTGGGGTTGCTCTTCTTGAGGAATACCTTTGTGGTGTTCTCTGTATTTCCTGGACTTGAATGTTTGCCTGCCTTGCTAGATTGAGGAAGTTTTCCTGGATAATATCCTGAAGAGTATTTTCCAGCTTGGATTCATTCCCTTCATAGCATTCAGGTACGCCTATCAAACGTAGATTAGGTCTTTTCACATAGTCCCACATTTCTTGGAGACTCTGTTCATTCCTTTTTGCCCTTTTTTCTCCAGTCTTGCCTTCCCGTTTTATTTTGTTGAGTTGATCTTCAACCTCTGATATCCTTTCTTCTGCTTGGTCAATTCAGGTGTTGATACTTGTGCATGTTTCGCAAAGTTCTTGTGTTGCGTTTTCCAGCTCCATCAATTCACTTATATGCCTTTCTATTTTGTCCATTCTCATTAGCATTTCGTCAAATCTTTTTCCAAAGTTCTTAGTTTCTTTGCATTTGGTTAGAACATGTTCTTTAAGTTCACAGAAGTTTCTTACTACCCACCTTCTGAAGTCTGATTCTGTCATTTCATCACATTCGTTCTCCCTCCAACCTTGTTCCCTTGCTGGTGAGGAGTTGTGATCCCTTGTAGGAGGAGAGGTGTTCTGGTTTCGGGTGTTTTCATCCTTTTTGCACTGGTTTCTTCCCATCTTTAAGGATTTATCCACCTGTCGACTTTGTAGTGGCTGGCTTTCAGATTGGGTCTCTGAGTGGACGTTCTGTTTGTTAATGATGAGGTTATTTCTGTTTCTTGGTTTTCCTTCTGACAGTCTGGCCCCTCTGCTGTAGGTCTGCTGAGGTCCACTCCAGGCCCTGCTTGCCTGGGGTTCACCTGCAGCAGCTGCTGAACAGTAAGGGTTGTTACCAGTTTTCTTCTTCTGCTATCTTTGTCCCAGAAGAATACCCACCAAGTGTCAATCTGATCTCTCCTTTATGAGGTGGCTATTTGGATATATAGGGGTCAGGGAGCTGCTTGAGGAGATGGTCTCTTCTTTATAGGAGCTCAAATGCTGAGCTGTGAGCTCTGTTCATTCAGAGCTGCTGGGCAGGTACGATTAGGTCTGCTGCAGCAGAACTCATAAACTGCTTTTTGTTCCCAGGTGCTCTGTCCCAGGGATTTAGGGCTTTATGAGTTTCGGTTATACTGCTGCCTTCTCTTTTTTTATTCTTCAGAGCTGCCCTGTCCAGCAAGGAGGCAGCCTAGTCACTGTCTGCCTGTAGAGGCTTTGCTGATCTGCTGTAGGCTCCGCCCAGCTGCCGAGTGAACCTCCCTGCAGTCCTGTTTATATGGGTGTAGTTAGAACTGCCTCGGCAATGGTGGCCCGCCTCTGTTGAGGCGGAGTCTCTCTGTAGTGGTGGGTTGCCTTGGCAACAGCTGGCTGCCTCAGCATTGGCTGACTACCTCTGTAGTGGCAGGCTGCCTCGGTAATGGCCGACGCCCCCCCACCCAACAGAGCTGGACCGACCCTGGTTCAGCTGCGCTTGCTGTGAAACTCTCAATCCAGAGAGTTTCTGATTGCTGTTCTTTTGTGGGGGTGGGACCAGCTGAGTCTGATTGCTGGCTCCCTGCCTCAGAATCATTTTTTTTTTTTTTAAGTTGGTGTTCCAGTCACCTGTTGAAGAGGCGCCGCGGTGTGTGTTTTTTCCCGTGCGACAACTCACTGTGCTGGCTTAAACAGCGGCACCGAGATTCGTGGCGCTTTTTTTTTTGCCCTGTAATCTACTGTCCTGGCTCCCTGCTCAGTCCCCTTTTTAAACAGACAAATGGGCAACTTCCCGTGGCTCCAATCGCCAGCCAGAAGGGCACCTGGACCGGTGTATTTTGTACAGAGAACCGCTGCTCTGGGGTGCCGACAAAGCAGCCTCGCGGGGCAAAGTAGCAGCGCCAGCTGGCACAGCTGCGCTGGCCGAAAAAGCTGCACTGGCAACCTGTGGAGCTCCTCCGCCTGGGAATTTCCTAGTCTGTGGGCAATAAAAATGCGGCATCCACTCACCCTCTGCACTTTCACTGGGAGCTGCAATCCTGAGCTGTTCCTAAACGGCCATCTTGGATCCTCCCCCTTGTTCTTCACTCTTAATCCAGAAGGATGTCATAGTGGTCCATAAGGACAGCTGTGTTCTAGCCACCAGCTAGCCTGTCTGAAGTACCATGAAGACTCCTCGTTTTTATCTTATTTAAAAAAAAAAAAAAGCCACTTGTTACTAAGCATCACAACTAAAACTTTCCTTTACAGGTAAAGATATCCGAAAGTCCTTCTGGGAGTTAGGGACAAAAAAGTAAATATCTGATCTCACTCTACTGAAAAGGATTAGAGGATAATCCATCTGGTGAGCCTCTTAACGGTCCAAGTGTCTAAAGTAAGAGTAAAATGGTGGGGGCTTGGATAAAGTGTGTTATGAGGTAAGGCTTATCCGTTCATTTATTCCCTTCTTCTACAAATACTTTCTGAGTTCATACTTTAGGCTACGTAGTAGGTTCTATATTGTACATTCTTGTATCTAAGTAGTGATTATAGTAAACAGCACAAGTAAATAAATGAACTAATTTTTACCAAAAAAAAAAATCCAATAAATCACATATTGTTCTAGTCTTTGTCTCTGTAACACCTTCTCCAAGGGTAAGTGTTGTGTTCCTTGTAGGAGAAAAGATCTGAGCTGTCCTCTTTGCTTCCTTAAGGCAGATTTTTTTTTAAAACTCTGTCCCTCGGCTCTCCTATTTCAAACATCCAACCATTACAGAGAAAAAGAAAGCACCTACAATCCTCCAAAATGAAACAATACATTTATAGACATGGAAACAAGGAAAAAATGAAATGGAAACAAAGGCATCTTCTAAACACATATTTTCATGTTGTTTTATCTATCAAGTCAAATCTCTCCCTGGTCTGGGCTATCTCTGTACCTGGCAACTCTTCTACTGCCATGCTTAGCACAGTGAATACATAAACTTTCTACTTACTTAGGTGCTTCTTGCACTAGACCACAAGCTGCCACTAGGTCTTGCTACCAGAGCAAGAACTAGGCCTTAATCATTGCTGTATGCCATGCCATAGCATAAAGCTTCCCCACAAGAGGCACACGATGGTTATCTACATGTATGAACTAGAGAATGCATCCAAAGGGTTATCAAGAAAATGAGAGCCAAAAGTAGACATTAGGAGCTATAATCTGAAGTTAGAAAACTCAAGAGGCAAGAAGGGAAGAATTGCCAGCTAGGGAATGCAAGCAAGAAGGGGAGGCTTGGGTAAATCCCTGAAACAAAGACTATGTTCTGAACAGATTGTGTGAAGGAAAAAGATGAGAAACATTGGGAAGTTGGCAGAAAACTTAAAAAAATGGGATATTTAGGTTTGCAATTTGTAATGTGCTATACTTTTATGTTTATATTGGTAAACAGCATCTCTAATATGTGAAGCCAGATTTCTGAATGAGTCTCACCAATCCCTCTCCATCATCACCCATGCCCAATAGTCTCAATTCCTCACTGGTATCTCTTTAACCCTTTCCCAGTGTTTGATTCTCACTCCTATCACCTTTGTTCAGGTCCTCATTATTTTTCACTTGAGTTGTTTTCTCCTCCAAATTCAATTCTCTGTTTCCAGTCTGTGTCCCTCAAAAACTCTTCTTTGATATGAAAATATCTTCCTAAGATTTGGCTCTGATTATACAACTTCCTGGTTCAATCATCTTCAGTGGCCCCCTATTTACAAAGGTCTCCAAAATATAATTGTATTTACTGCCACAAAGTATAAGTAACATGGCAGAGTGCACCCTGGCTGAACAACGGAGTCAAATGGAAGTAAGTTTTGAAAATGGCATCCACCACTTACTAACTATGCGACCACGAGAGTCACTTTTGCCTAAGACTCAGGTTTCCAATGAGATAGAGAAAAAGAGAGACTAAGAAAAAGAGAGAACTAACACTTAAAAAGAGTGTGGCTAGCCCACCATTGGGTACATGATACAGGCTCAGTATATTTCCCTCAATTTTTCTACCCAGACCAGCACTCCAGCCTTGATGATGCCCTTACCCAGCCCTGGACACTGTGCTCTATGTTATCCTCTGTGCTCCCAAAGACTATTGATCATAATTTATATATCACTTACCCTGTCATGCTTGTATTTTATTTTCTTATAAGTATATTTATTTGTAGTTACTGTTTTGAATAATTAGTTTTTTCTACTTCTAGATTTAAAATGCTTTGAGAACAAAGTTTTGACCTTGTTGATTAAGATTGTCCAACTGGTAGCCCCACACAAATTCGTAAACTTTCTCAAAACATTATGAGTTTTCTGTGATTTATTTTTTTAGCTCATCAGCTATCATTAGGGTTAGTGTATTTTATGTGTGGCCCAAGACAATTTTTCTTCTTTCAATGTGGCCCAGGGAAGCCAAAAGATTAGACACCCTGTTCTTCATCTTCACATCTCCCATATTATATTCCATTACATACTGCATAGAATAGGAACTATTTAAGTGTCTACTAAATTGGGGTTCATTGTATAGTTTTATGTGATTTATCCAAGTTTTAAGTTGAACATTCCTTTTGGTGTAAGAATTAATAGTAAGGAGCAGAATAGAGAATTACCATACTGAAAATAGAGTATATCCCTGTAGTACCCAACACCAGCCTTAAAATACAGTTAGTGTTCCCTAAGTTAATTTTTGTCAGATTAAAAACCTACTGCGGAATATGTTTTTTAAAAGAATCTTGCCCTTGAAAATAAAATGGTTTTAGTCAAAAAATATTTGGGCAAGAGAGGATAGTAACATCTACCTAAACCCATCAACAGTCTTGGGGGGAAAAATGCCCAAAGAAGATCAGTTCTAATGGGATTGGACAGTAAAATTATCATACTTTAGAATATGAATTTTCATCTAAATAGGTTTGTATTCTCTATTTCCACAGAGACTTAAACCTGAGAAAATGAGCTTAAATTGCATACAGAAATGTACAATGACATAGGATTCTTCGGGTAAGGTACACAAAAATTGTTTCCCATTTTATTTTGGGTACATAACATGAAGAGCTAATCTTTGAACAAATTAAAAATTAATATAGTCACTCTTTTTTTAATTCTATATCTTGAAGGCAAAGTAACCAAAGTCAAACTTTTATGGTAGTGTATACAATAGTTATTACTGGCATAACTTTTAGCAGTTATTACTGCTGATTCTTTAAAAATATATGGCAAAATTGTTAAGATCAAGAACTGCCAGGGGGGCGGAGGGGAGGGGGATCCAGGGTTAAATATCCTACAGCTTTAGATCATGACCAAATTACCTTCCCTCCAAATCTGTTTCATCACATACTATGGCGGCAATTGAAGCATCTAACTGAAAGGTAGCTGTGAGAATGAAAAGATTAAATTATGCTGGTCATAAAGCATTGTGCCTGAAACAAAATGAGTACTTGATAAATGGCAGCTATAATAATGGTAATCATTACTATAAGTTTATCCAGTTGTAATCGTTTTAGCTACCTACTAGAAATACATATTCTTTACAAAGCAGTCTTCTTTCATCCAGTGGTGGCATGGGCCTGTCTGTGGTCCCAGCTACTCAGGAGGCTGAGGTGCGGGGATCACTTGAGCCTGAGAGGTTGAGGCTGAAGTGAGAGAGATCGCGCCACCACACTCCAGCCTGGGCGACAGAATGAGCCTTCGTCGTGTCTACATAGTTAACTGGCCGGGAGGGGCGGCTCACGCCTCTAATCCCAACACTTTGGGAGGCCGAGACGGGCAGATTACTTGAGGTTAGGAGTTCAAGCCTAGCCAACATGGTGAAACCCCGTCTCCACTAAAAATACAAAAATTAGCTGGGCATGGTGGCGGGGGCCTGTAAACCTCAGCTACTCGGGAGACTGAGACAGGAGAATCGCTTGAACCCGGAAGGCGAAGGTTGCAGTGAGCTGAGATCGCGCCATTGAACTCCAGCCTGGGCCACAGTGCGAGACTCCGTCTCAAAATTAAAAATAATTAGTTAATTCATTAATTTAAAAACAAAGCAATCTTCTTTCAAAGTCGATCCCAAGACTGCTGGAGGCTGGACCCGCTAAGTCGCCCCCTACCGCGCGCGTGGCTTCGTCCCGGACCCCCTTTCGGCTCTGCGCGGCTGCTGGAGGCACTCAGCGGAGCCAGGGCGAGCACCGGATCCCGACTGGGCTGAGCCGCAGGTCCTGACCAAGCCACCCGCACGCCGCCCCCCCCGCCCGGCGGGATGAGTGACGGCGGCAACAGGTGCAGAGCGGCGTCCGCGGCTTCTCGGGAGCCCCCGAGTTTGGCGCGTCAGGCCCCGAGGGTCAGAGTTTGACTCTGGAACTTTCTTCGCTTTACACCAGTCTTCAGAAGTCACCGGTCAACCGGCTTCTTCCACCTCAGTAAAGCCTTAAGGTCACCTCAATCTCTCGAAACCCACCAGTCCCAGAGGCCGACTATTCTCAAGTGGAGGAGAGGGGAAGGCGTGCGGTGCATGGAGCTTTGCCTGACTGCTCGCTCTCTCCTCCCCAGCCGTCTGAGAGCAGGCAAGAGGGGTCCTAGAACCGAGCCATCGCTCCACACGCCCCACGCCCGCCACGCTGTGCTCTGCGGTCTGCCCCTGAGGGGCCCGGGCTCGGAGTCCCAGGACCACAGCCGAAACTCGCCCGCCCGCGCCCCTCTCCCGCTTGCGGCGCCCGCCCGCACCGCCGCCTGCCACCCGAGGCGACGCCGTCTGCTCCTTCCCACCCGCCAGGTGGCAGGTTCAGGGCCGGGGACGAGCCTGCCACCCCTGCCCTCCCCGCCAGGGGGCGAGAGTCCCAGTCAGGACACGCACGCTGCTGCCTTGGCGTGAAGGTGGTTTCAAACTTTAAACTTCGCTTCCCTACCCGTCGTCTCTGAAGAGGTGAGAGGAAGATGGAAACCGAGTCCAGGCCGGTGAGTACGGCGATCAGGGCCCCAGGGCCCGCGGTAGCGGGGAGGAGCAGTGTGGATCCCGTCATCCCTGAGGGCCCAGAAGGGCAAGGTGTAGACCCCAAACGCTCGCTATCTGGTTGGGAAGAAACGTGGCCAGGTGCCCCATCGACCGCTGCGAGAGCCGCCCACCCGCAGGCCTCGTCTGGCTGTGTCGTGGGGTCAGGAAGGCGCCGCCACGGGCCTGGACTGGGTGTAGACGAGCTAGGGGACCTCAGGCGCGGATGTTTCTGGAGGCGGCGGGCGGCCGGGCACCCAGCGGAGTCCGAGCAGATAAACCACTTTCCCACCGAAACTGGGCTGGACAGCATCTTTGACGCTCCCTCCGGCCGAACTCTACCCGGCCGCCCGAGGCGAGGAGTTGCCAGGGCCGTCGACGCCTCCACTCCCCGACTGGTCAGCGAGGACTGGTCTGAGAGACCTGGGGCGGGGAGTAGGGGCAGGCTTTAGCCTAGGTGGGACTCGGACACTCTAGCACTGGCTGCGTGCCAGAGCCTGTCAGGGCGGACTCGGGGAAGGGCGGGAGGGCGGCCAGGACAGGCCCGAGGGGCAGAGACAACGTGCCGCCCCGCCCCGCCCTGCCGCCAGCAGCCAATCAGAGCACGCCGCACGAGGGTGGGGGCCAGCTGCGCACGAGGCCGGCGGCGGGATCGGTGCCGTTGAGTGTTCCCGCCACTGCTACTGGCGGATTTGCGGGGCAAAATTTCTCGCTGGCTCGCCTTCTTTTCCCTCCCGCACTTTGGTGGGGAGGGGGTGGATCCTCGTGTCGGTCCCCAAGTTCACGATGACCCGAGAGAACTCGAGGAAGTTGTCGCCGCGGCCATTTCTCCCAGTACCTCAACTTGCTGGCCTCGGAGGGGGAGGAACGCCGAAGCCGTGACTGCGACGGTTAGCCCGCCCTGTGCCTGCTGTCTGCGTTTGCAAAATAGATGCTAGATCTCGAGGTTGATTCTCAAGGGGATGATGCAGTGAGGGCACATTGCTTTGGAGGAGACGTTTAATAAACTCTAGTGCTGGAAGTTTTAGCAAACGGAGGAGCCTTCAAACCCTACTGCAGTCCACATCTAAGTGTTTCCGTAACACTTGAGGAATTATTGCTAGTGGCATTTCAGGCTTTCTTTGTTGTTTAACTTAAATGCATCACTAATTGGTTCTAATGAACTTAGATGTTGCCTTTACCTGAGCCTTGCTATTGCTTAACATTAAAATATTTTGTAGACGCTATTACACTCTATTTTTTAGCCCTCAGCATATTTGGCATATCGTGAGCAGGTCTGTCCTGAAGAAATGATTCACTCATTTGATCATTCAACAGATATTCATTGAGCACCTGCTGTGTACTGTCAGTACTTTAGATGCTGCCGAGAAAAATGCAAAACTTCTGCCCTAGTGCATTACATAATAATGGAAAGAGACAGAAAATAAACATAATAAGTAAATTATATCGTATGTTAGAAAATGATGAGGGAGAAAAATTAAGCAGTTCGAGCCCACAGTAGACCAGGAGCCTTGAGAGCGGAGGAGAATGAAGTGGATTGAGTGTAAAAGGTTGTTTTTCTTTTCTCAGAGAGTATCCTTTAGTTTCTAGAGATTGGAAATAAAGCACTGTTTACTTCCTTTCATTTCATCCCTCTCTCAATGAAATATGATGGGGTTTGTCCCTTACTTAAAGTTGAGAACAAATGAGTTCATCTTATTCGTGTTATTTTCAGTAAGAAAATTTCATGAGGAACGATTTTTTTAATTTAGCAAATAGGTAATTTTGACACTGTAAACAAATGGCCATCGAGCTGTTATATTATCTCTAGCAACACAAAATTAACAGTTGAGCAATACTAAGCATCCCAGAATTACCCATTCTGAGCATTATATCCTACTGAGCAAAGTGACTGAAGCCAGTAATAACTTCCAAGTGCCCAGAGAGAAAGCTGTTAAGATTAGAGTCCCAATTTTTTTAATTGGAAACTACAACATAGTAATTATTAAATGCAGTGGCTTTTCTGTGTTTTAAAAGAAGTATTTACGTATTCCTCATTGGGAGTACATACTTTCTTAACTGGAGGAGGAAGAGAGCCCATAAGGTCTAGCCTATAGCCTACTTGCCACTGCTGCCCTAGTCATTTCTTTGTACATCTTGCAGAGATTAATTTAGGGATTGTGGTTTTATTGGCCAGAGAAGAAAGAGCAGGACGAATTTGAAAAAGAACAACTCCATTACCTGGAAACTCATTTTCATGTGTTTGTTTCTCAGAGAATTGGAATTATGAACTTCAAGCTTTTTCGTTATTTTCTTTTTCTTCTTTTCGAGACAGGACCTTGCTTTGTTGCTCAGGCTGGTCTTGAACTCCTAGCCTCAAGCAATCCTCCTGCCCCAGCCTCCTGGAATTATAGGCACAAGCCACAAAACCCAGTTTACTTCAAGTTTTTTGAAGCATACATTTAGTATATCAGACTGTCCCAGAAGTCTATTTAGTGTTTCCAGATGGAAAATAATTCACAAGTTTTTGAATTGGTTTCTTTTCAACATAATTTTCAAGTCTTTTTTTTCAATTATACCTTAAAAGTATATTATCTTACCATTCTGCAAAGGTTTACACATTTATATATATTTATTAAAATTTAAATTAGGTCCTCTAACTTAGAATTGTGAACATATGGATATGTACTGAACTAATTCTTTGGAATAAACATTTATTAGCTATAAGTATATAATTTTTAACAAAATCAGTCCAATCTTCAAACTGACAAATGCATTTAAAATTTTTACTTTCAGGATGAAAATGGTGAATGTGAATGTCAGAGTTTATTAACTTGGCAATGACCATTAGTTAAAGACCAACAGGACTACATACATCACTTAATAAAGTTGGGTCTGCTAATTGTTCAAACAAGGGAAAACATAAACCATAGGATGGTCAGTCAGAGGATGTTAGAACTTGTAGGATATAGGCTTGTGTTGAGTGATTTTTAGAGAGGGTTTAAGTAGAGCTTTACTCTGGAATGCATGTTGTCAGGAAATGGTAGTAATTCTATGATTGGATGTGTTAACTTTTATCTAAAAGGCAAGAAAAATGGATCGAGACTAAAACTATAAAAAAAGTGCAGTCACTTATCATCCAGAATAGGGGGATGTTTGGTTATTCTTGTGATTTGGGCAATGCCTTTGTTTTTGTCGGCATTCAAACATGATTATGAAGTGGTCTTGTTTTTAATTTCATCCGTCAGATCACAGGGTGACTTTGTCTGGTGATGGTGTTCTAATAACAAGGGAACACCACAGCCTAGATGTGAGTGCCAGGCCAATTCCTAACAACACCAGGGCCTAGTTGATTGTGTCAGGCTGGAACTGCTTTTCTCTTTCTCAAACATCTTCATGAGTTTAATATTCCCCTTAATACTTAAGTAATAAGTTTGATAATAATATAAGCATTTTAAGTAATATATTTAATATTTAAGATCTCTATAGTGGAATACATTCTGCTTTCTAGTTCTGTTCCTCTAAAAAACTCTTATCTCTAATTATAATTTTTGTAATAGTAAAAGTAAATTCTAGAATACTATATTTTGCCTAAATGACTCCTTTTTTGAAAGATAAATGTTTTCAGTCTGCATCAAAAGCAGACTGCATTGTACCCAATGCTGAAAGTTTAAAAGAATCTTATTTTACAGCAAACATCAAATCAGATGCAAACAGATTCATTATCTCCATCCTCTAATCCTGTGTCACCTGTGCCTTTGAATAACCCAACAAGCGCCCCAAGATATGGAACAGTGATCCCTAATCGCATCTTTGTAGGAGGAATTGACTTTAAGGTACCTATTTATGCATGCAGTAAAGTGTATTTTTTTGTTAGAAGTCTTTAGTTCTCAGAAATTGTTTCTTGTGCAACTATAAAATATAACATATTTACACAATGATTAATAGATTTTGAATTCTTATTATAAAGAGCCTTTTCAACCAGCATGTAGGTACATAGAGAATAAACAATTATTCAAGTTCAAATACAAGGAAATTAAGCCTCATTGACTTGCTATATGCTCCGTTGCCGTTTAAGGAGCCTTTAAGCATTTTAAGTAATATATTTAATATTTAAGATCTCTATAGTGGAGTACATTCTGTTTCTAGAATGTACTGGAAACTAGTATACATTCTTCTAGTTTTGTACTAGAAGCCTAGTTTTCTGTCTTATAGCTCCACACTCTTCCATACCAGAACAAATTATACTTTCTTGCCTGATACACCAATAGCCAAAATAATGATGATTATAATTTTCTAAACAGACTCCATTTTTTAAAAACTTAGTTTTATGAAATCCTATTTCTTTATCTCAACTCTTACCTCAGGTTCCTGAGCAACCTCCTAGGCTTCTATTCTTTGCAAAGTACTTTCTGTGTTAGAATTTAGGATTTGATCACCAAAAAAGTCCTGTGTCCTTGTCAGAATAAAGCATCTTGAAAGTAATCCTAGCACTTTGGGAGGCCGAGGCAGGCAGATCGCCTGAGGTCAAGAGCTTGAGACCAGCCTGGCCACCATGGGGAAATCCCGTCTCTACTAAAAAATGCAAAAAATTAGCTGGGTGCAGTTGTAGGCGCCTGTAATCCTACCTACTTGGGAGGCTGAGACAGGGAGAATTGCTTGAACCCCAGAGGCAGAAGTTGCAGTGAGCCGACACCATGCCACTGCTGCACTCCAGTCTGAGCAACACAGCAAGACTCCATCTCAAAAAAAAAAAAAAAAAAAAAAAAAA
>NW_022436950.1:41713283-41792283 GCF_009761245.1 Sapajus apella
CAAAAAAAAAAAAAAAAAAAAAAAAAAAAAAAAAAGGTAATACATTTAAGCAGAGAAAATAACTATTAGGTATCAGACTTAGTACCTGGGTGCTAAAATAATCTGTACAACAAACCCCCATAGCAAGTTTATCTTTATAGCAAATCTGCACATGTATCCTGAACCTAAAGTGAAAGTTTTTTAAAAAGTAATATATTTATGTCATGTAATCAGCCATTCCTCTCTTTCGAGGAAGCATAGTTCATGAGATGTGCAGCACGCCCCGCCCCTGCATATGGGAGGTAATAGTAAACACCTACAAGAAAGGCATGCATTGATATTTTAAGTGGAATACTCTTACTTTCAAATGAATGTATAGAAGGATTTCCAAGCTTCTATTTTACATGTTAGAAATTATAGGGAGAGTTATCTTTTTTAACAAAAAAAGAAACCTCCCTTGTGCCATTAGGTGTGACATTTGACATTTATAACTCACTATTTCCATATAATCAATCCGTTAAAATTTGGGTGAAATTTCTTTTTTCCTGCACAAGAGAAATGTCACATTTAGTGTATTTGCCAAAACAATGAGTCTTAAACAAGTGTATGGTTGTTTCACTAAAAATAAAGTAAGAAAAATTGTTTCTTATAAAATGTTTATTCTTAAGATTTTCTGTATCTGTGGAAAATACTGATGGCTGGCAGAAATATTCAATTTGAGAATTCATTTATATTACAATAGCATAGCATGTTTTTAAAAATAAGTTATCAATAAATATAAACATTCATATGGCCAGGTTATTTTAGGTTACTGGAGCCCATCAGCTACAGCATGAACTTTGGAGACGGTGTTATAATGAAGCCATAGCTTTAGGGTAACTGCTAGGGCTCCCTCCTCTATACTTACACCTTTTTCAAAACCACAGGTAAAGGCCAGCAAGTAAATAGTTTAATAGCAAGTAGTCACAGACGTTTTAACCCCTCATTTTTAGAAGCAAACTGACTATCCCTCTTAATGCTTATTTTTCTTGACTATCCCATTGTCACTGAAGAAGTGGAGCTACCAAATTGAGCTAGTGATTATTCTACCAGAGAATAGCTGGAATTAATTTGTACTCAAATATCTAATAACAATCCTTATTCTGGCATTGATTTCATTTTCTGTTAACTGAAATAAAAGGTATCTAATTCTTCTTAGATTAAATCAGTATTTGTCATTATCCAGCTTAGCAGGCTTTATGTTACCAACTAAAAACCAGTAGGGTATGTAAGTAGTGAGGTAGTAGTTGAACTCAAAAGGCATAGCTCTGCTCTAGGGCATGTTTTTTTCCAGTGTATATAAAGAAATTTTTTTCTAAAGAAAAGTTACTCTTGGAGACAAACAGTAGCAGCTAAGCCAGAAAATGAAATTGCAGTGAATTTAGTGTCAGTATTCTGGGAAAAGGTGACGTGAGTCAACTATTTCAATTAAAAATCCAGATATGCCAAAACCATCTTTGTAGATACCCTGTATGTTTTAAATCTACTTATGATTCCAATTTTTATTTTTAATATCAAAACAATGTCTGAATTTAGCTGAAATACATATTGAGTACAGATAAGGAATCTAATAACTTTAAATCTTACAGGCATTCTGTTGTTCTCACAGTTGAGTTCAAGCACTTTTGGAAATACATTCCTTTCCTAAAACCTGACTTAGGAAAGGAGTTTCTGACTACCGATTAAAATAGAATGACTGGTGTAGGCCAACACAACCTACTTCCACTGCCATGACTGTCAGCTTCTCTGAGCCACAAGAGCCAACAGTAATATGCCCTTACTATGGAAATAGCATTCCTAATACAAATTGGTTTTTTAAAAACTGGCCAGCTAGAGAACAAGAATCATTTAAAGATTTATTTAAACAGTGAGCATTATGGTTTTAAAATAATTCAGCTTAAATTTTTTATTGACATATACTAATTTAACAACATAGCTATTGCATAAAGCAAGGTATTTACATTTATTTTAATCACCTAGTGGTTTATGCACTGTTTTGATGATGGGAGGCATTTTTCATGCATCTTATCTATAACTTTCTGTCTCCAGAGCAAGCATAAGAATTATTCATCTTTTATCAACTAAAAAATGTTTTTTCTTTTTATGCCATTAGACAAATGAAAGTGATTTAAGAAAATTTTTTTCCCAGTATGGGTCTGTGAAAGAAGTGAAGATTGTAAATGACAGAGCTGGAGTATCCAAAGGGTTAGTATCACTATAGATTACATATAGAATTAACAACTCTATTTTTATTGGATTACTAGGTTTTCTATGCTAATTTACTTTGGTTCCATTTTCCAGCAGTGACTATCATGCCCTCTTCTTTCCTCTCACCTTTTGATTTCCTATTTTGTGTGTGTGTGTGTGTGTGTGTGTGTGTGTGTGTGTGTGTGTGGTTATGTGGGCGTGTGTGTATATTTTGGAGGGAGGAGACACTAATATTTCTTAATTTGTTGGGAAGTTATTCTTGCATGGGTGGAGGGACCATTCAGTGTTAGGCAGCAAGCACTTAATGTGAGTAGCAGACATACATTAGCTGAGGAACCAGAAGCTAAAGGAATCAGATTCTTTTGGAATTATATCCCTGCTTTAGGCTATAGAGAGCTTTATTTGAAAACAGCTGACACCAAGAAATGTCTGTAGGTTGTGCCTCAGAGACCTAATTAGGGGACCAAAGTGAGAAATATAATTCTAATGAGAATGATTTTAATTGCCATGTCAATGGGAATGAAAATTGAGAAGAAAGCGATTGAATGTATCTTTAAATGTATAGAGCTATTTTAGTGGATTGCTATGTGTACAAAGCCAAATTTCAGAAAGGAAAAAGGTAGTTTGCACAGTGTACTCACTTAAGGAGTTGCACTGCAAAGTTAAAGAAAATAGATAAGGCAGTAAAGGATTGTATTTATTTTCTTTGAAAAGAGGCAAGACATACAAATTTACAAGCAGAAGAGACCCAGTGAGGTGGTATTAGTGAGAAACAACATTCAACAGATAGATACTCTGGAAGAGATTGGATTCTACAGAAAGTTTATTTTTAAACAGATAAGATGCATCCTTAGAATGCCAAACAATATTAAGATGAAGTGAGATTTACTGCTTTTGTTTGACTAACAGAATTTGCAATGTTTTGGTAATATCCACTTTTTGTCATTGAAAAACACACATGAAAATGTAAACTGTATTTTATGCCTTTTCCACTGGGTGGTGTGTGTGTTCTACCAAAAAAAGTAGTCTAAAAATAATTCCTTAACTTTTTAATGTTTGGGCAAATAAAGAGAAATTTCTCTGTTTAAAAGAAGAAACTTTGTATGTGGTGCAGTAATTGTGAATTGAAGAAAATAGTAGAGAAGATATTTAGCATTACTTAGAAGAGTTTTCTTAAGTTATCTAAATAGCAATTATGCTTTGAGAGATACACTTTTTCTTTCTTTTTTCTCTACCTATTTTGGCGTTTTGGACATGGAGCACAACATTTATGTGTATTTGTATCTTGAACATTATATGAATTGTGCTTGAAGGTAGCCCTGAATGAAAAACATGAACTTGCCAGGTGCAGTGGCTCATGCCTGTAATCCCACACTTTGGGAGGCCAAGGCAGGCAGATCACAAGGTCAGGAGATCGAGACCATCCTGACTAACATAATGAAATCACGTCTCTAACAAAAATACAAAAAAATTGCCAAGTGTGGTGGCATGCGCCTGTAGTCCCAGCTACTCAGGAGGCTGAGGCAGGAGAATCACTTGAACCCAGGAGGCAGAGGTTCCAGTGAGCCAAGATTGTGCCACTGCTCTCCATCCGGGGCAACAGAGCAAGACCTGTCTCAAAAAATAAAAAATAAAGAAAAAAGGAAAAGCATGAAATCTGGGTTTTATGTATTTTTAATTGATATTGTCTGGAAAATATACTAATAATTACATTATCAACTATATGTGTTAATAATGGTAATTAATACATTTACAGTCATTTACCAATATAAGAAATTTTATTATGTTGAAATTTTTAATTTTTTTAAGTTATTTTTCTACTTTGATTTCTCTTAGCCAAACTTCTGTTAGCTTAAAAGTAGATTATTGCTCTGGATTGAAATTTATTGCATCCCAGTTTTTAAGCCACAGCATGAATCTCTTGTGCTTTTCTTCCTTACACACAGTTGAGAGCTGAAGCTGTTTCAAGATCTCAGGGTTTTTTTTTTCCTTTTAGTTCCCTGACTCTAAGAGGAGGTAACAGTGTTAAGCTGTGAATGATCCTTCTAAAATTCCCACACTGGGGCAGCATAGAAAGTTGCTTACTCCAACAGTGGCCCACTATTTAAAAACAAAATTTTAAAAAATTTTGATATGATAATATTCCAAGAAAATGATTAATTAATCATTAATTAATAATCCTTGTTATTTAGGTATGGTTTCATTACTTTTGAAACACAAGAAGATGCACAAAAAATTTTACAAGAGGTATGATCTTTTGTTGTATTTAACTTTATTTCTGGAACTTTTTTATTTGAAACTAATCTTTTCATGGTTCAAATACAATAATCACTTGCTTTTTTAAAAAAAAAATTGCATCTTAACATTGGCATTGGTCTCTAGGAAACTTTTTCTGCAGAAGAGCAAATTCCAAAATTATTGCAAGTATGGTTGTGAAATTGTAATATAATGTTTCACTTTATTTATTTAACTAAGAACTTGGGAATATGTCTTTTGCCAAGTGTTAATAGCATTTTGAATGTTTAAAAAACACTACAAACATGAATCCCAAAGTGAGGTGATCTGAAATGATTTCTCTCCTGTGAAAAATTTTATATAAACTAAGAATATTCACAGAAAAATCTCTATAGCCAGTAATTCACTGTAATATCTTTAAGTTAAGGCAAATGTTTTAACTTTAAGTTAAAGCATTTAACTTTTTTAGAAAAAAAGTAGAATTTGAATTTGAATCATACGCAGTCAATTCTTATTATTTGTGGCAGTTATGTTCTATTCTGTAACATTACTAGGAACACTGAATTAGCAAATACTGAACTACTCTTTCTAGGAGAAATACAGGGTAAGGTTCCCAAGAATCTCTGGTCACAATATTGCTGTCAACCAATCAATATATGACCTTGTTTCATGTGTTTTTCCATTTAAAGGCATCATATATAATAGATTAATGGCTCATTAACATTGAACTCATGGCCAATAGCACTATAATTCATGCTTGAATTAAGCACATCTAATATATATCTTCTCATAAGGCCTATGACAGTCTTCTTGTGCTAGCCAGCACTTCAGTACCACACATGGGGGCCATTTTAAATAGCAAAATCACCAACAAAAAGCACAAAAATCGAGAAAACGTGGCACTAAATAGCTCTTTCTTAGAGTATGAGCACTGGAACAGGAAGAAAGAGCATCACCTTATTTGACCTCAGCTGACAGCATGTGCGTCAGGCTACTCAAATTTTCCACCACTCTGCACATGTCCACTAATAACCTCAAAATTGCCACAAATATTAATTTTAGGGTTACAAATAAATTTTAGCAAACAGGCAAATTTACAAATACAGAATCCATGACTAATGAGGATTGACTGTATTACAAATAGGGATTTGCAGTCAGACCCAGATCTATTTCAACCTGAAGACTGCTCTTTCCCACTATTCCTTCCTGCTTTCAAAGAATGTTATAGTCTGAATTTTTGAAATTCTTTCTAACTAGTTTTTCCTTATTGATTTTATAAATAATAGAGCTAAAATAAAATAATTTCTTTTTTCTTTATTTTAGGCTGAAAAACTTAATTATAAGGATAAGAAGCTGAATATTGGTCCAGCAATAAGGAAACAACAAGTAGGGATCTCCCGTATGTATTGAGACCTAATGTATTTTTAAATATTTTTGCATGGTTCTTTTTTGAAATATTAGAGTTTTTATAGAACTTTATTTAAAATCATGTTTCTTTCATTTAATAAAGTTATTTTAGCAAAGTTGGTGGTCAAATGAATATTTTTTGCCACAAAATAATATATCTCAGTTTTTTTGGCTGGGGAAAAAATGTATATACACAATGATGCTTAAGTATATTCCATGTAGTTACATCATTAAAGGAAAAATCTTTTGTGATGAAAATATCATTTAAAATAGCAAAAGTAATTAGAAGTAATTTAATAATTTAGACTTACTAATAAGAAAAATTTTAATTAGAGAGTAATTTAAAATTAATCAGAGTAAACACATTGAAAGTGAAAACATAGAACTAATATCAGAAACTCAATGCATGCTACATACAGTAACCCAGCCAGATGTGTCATAATTTCAGGGGGGACAATCTTAGAGCTTTAGGAATTAGCTAAATTATGTATCTACCTTCCTCAAATTTCTCTAATGCTTTCAATTCTATTATTTTTTCCTCACTCTATTTATTAACTTTTTACCTTTAATATTTATTAAAATCCCTAACACTGTTTGGCTAGAAGGAGAAATGTGATGTAAAATTAGTAACTAAATTATTTTCCCTTAGCCAAATCCTAGCGTCTACGGGGATGTTTAAAACATTGCCACAACTACAACAAAAGAGATTAACATATGTCAAGTTTAATTTTGACTTAGTATTTGTTAATTTAAGAGACAATCAAAGTATCTCCAGTAGGTTATTATAAAATGAAATGCACTAAATATGGCAGAATGCTGAATATTTTCAGACTACTGTTGTTACTTGCAAAGGTTAAGCTAGAACATACAGTAATGGTCCTTTAGCCCATTATCACCAGCAATCACCACTAAATAGAAATGTTCATAGTATGATCCACCAGTTGCTGAAATAGAAAATAAATCAGCACTATTCTGAATGCTTTCAAATATACAAATAGTTTTTTAAAAAACTATTTAGTGCAAGGGTCAATGTTATTAGTTTTCATTTATTTCATTTAATCTTCATAGAAACCCATGAAGTATTATTATCTCTATTTTTGTAAATAGAAAATTCAGTCTCAAAAAGGTAAAATCATTGTTTTAAAAATGTTTCTGCTGAAGTATTCCTGAAGCTAAAGGAGAGTTAATCTTGGCATGTTGTGGTTCCTAACCCGCTGTAGCATACTAGAATTGCAAATTTTCTCATGGTTTATTTAAAAAATCATGTATAATTTACATTCTTTTCCATAATATCATATTGTTTATTTGAATACAAATGTTTATTTGAATACAAAAATGTTTTCCAAAAACAGCTGAATAAAACTTATTCTCTAGGAAGATTGCTATGTTCAGCCTCTGCTTTTTCATATCTCCTGGTTTGCCATCCATCCCTTATCCAACTAGGAGAAGTATGGGGTTAAATAGCCTAATGGTGAGTGGTAGCATTAGCCTTCAAATGCAGGACTGTTTAACTCCAAAGTTCTTTTGACTTTTCTCCAAAGAAAAATAGGTATTAAAAGTACATTTACAAATAAGGGATTCTTATCTTAGTTTTTTCTTACATCTGTCATTTCTTTCCATCTCCATTACCAACACCAGAGTCCCAGCCAACCACTTTGCTTACCTTAATTCCTGGAAAACCATCCTAAGTGGTCTCTCTAAATCCAATCCATCTACATTCCAATCCATTGTTCACAAGGCAGCCAGAGTGATCTTTCAAAAGTACACCTCTAATTGTTTTATATTCAGCTTATTTTGAGGTATTGTTCCCTTTTCTTTCCATGCTTTAGCCATCTAGCCTTCTTTCAGTTCCAGAACATACTATATTCCTGTTCTCAGAATCTAATATTCTGTTTTCTTTATCTAGAATATTCTTTGCCATCCTATTAATTCTTTAGAGCTTAGCTGAAACATCATTTTATCACAAACGTTCCATATATATGTATATAGAGAGAGATTTCACATAGGTTTTATACGTGTAATAATTAAAATGTTCAGTATTGTACTTTATACTGCCTTCTCATGTATTTATCAAAATTGTATTTAATTAATTGTGTGATCAACTAATGACTGTCTTTAGTCATTAGTTGTAACTTCTTTGAGGATACAGACCCATGCCATGTCTAATTTTTTAAATTTTTTGCTGTATCACTAGGGCCCAGTTCAATGCCTTGAAATAGTATGCACTGAAAATTTATTTATTTATTTAGCAGGTAAAGCACGGTTCATTGATTATCTTTTGGGGGGAATCCATGGACCTCCTGAATTGTGTGTAAAATTGTGTTTGTATATATATCTGAGGAAAAGGTCCCTGGCTTTCATCGAATTCTCGAAAGGATCTAATTAAGAACCACTAAAATAATAACAATACTAGATCACATACAGTGAAAATATAAAAGCTGAGGAGCAATAGTATTACTTAACATGGTAGGCTGGTGCTATTTAACATGTGGTTTGCAGACAGTGTCAGTTCATTGGAAGCTGTCAAAATGCAAATTCTTAGGCCCTGTCCCAGATTTACTGATTCCAAATCTCTTAAGATAAATCCCTGGAATTTGTATTTTAATAAACAATGTAGGTGATTCTAATTTATGTTAAATTTTGAGAAGCACTGGTGGAAGAAGCATTGTCAGTTTCACCAATTTATATAACCTTGCTGGTTAAGACCCTAATCTAATTTGACTAATTTAAGTTTTAAAGTCTCCTCCATGACAAAAAATATATATGTATATTATTTATTGTTTTTTGGTTTGGTGGAGGTGGTTATATAACTTGGCCTGGAAAAACAGATGAGGACCCCAGACTAGCCACATGAAGACTTGCAGTCATGTTTGCAACAGCAGCAGTTGTCGCAGCAGGAGAGTAGATAAAAAATAGATCATAGAAAAGAGAGATAAAAGACAGCCATAGCATGAATGAATGTTTGCTGGTAGGATAGCCAAAGAATTAGTAAGGTGGAACCAAAATGCCTTCAGGAAAGTAGAATCTTCTCCAACTTTACTGCCTCCATTATCTTTGGACTTTCAGAAATAAAAGGTCTAGCCAAACCTTAGAAACTTGAGTACAGTGTATGTAGTCTTCAAGTAACTTTAAATTATGCATAATTTATGTTTATACAAATAATTACTTTGCTGATGATAATCTAAATTGTTAAGCTTTTTGTAACATTATTCTGGTGTTGGAATCTGAACTGATAAATTTTAGTATTTGTTACTATTATTTATCTTTTCTTTTAATCACCTTAAACAAAAAGCTTTAAAGTATTGAGTTTAAAAATACATGCTTCAAAGATACTTTGACATAAGGAATTTTTTTTAAATACCTGTGTCATCCAATTTTTACTATAGCCACATAGGTTTATTAAGATAATATTTTTATGGAGGGTTTAGAAACTACAGTTTTAACAGTTAAATTGAACATTTCAATTATTATTATTTAATCTTTGCTTTAGGTTCTAGTATAATGCCAGCAGCTGGAACAATGTATCTAACAACTTCAACTGGATATCCTTATACTTATCATAATGGTGTTGCTTATTTTCATACTCCAGAGGTAACTTCTGTCCCACCACCTTGGCCTGTAAGTAATTTCATTTAAAAAGGATTTCCATCTATTACTATCAATTTTTTAATGTTTGCTTTATTTCTGAAATATTTCAACAATAGATTATTACATATAATAATATAACACACATCTCTACAAACCAAATTTAATAGACATCAACATTTTGCCATATTTACTCAAGTTCTTAAAATGGGAAGTAAAGTAAGACAGCTTCAGGCCAGTTCTCCTTATCCCCACCTCCTTACCCTCTTTCCCTCTTCAGAAGTAAGCAGAATATCTTTCCTATTCATTTTAGATATTTTTACTACAAATATATGTATTCATAAATGACATATAGTATTGCTTTGGTGGTTTTCAAATATTGTACAAATAATCTGGTTTTTATACTCGGCATTATATTTTTTAGATCAAACCATGTTTATCTCTTTTTAGATTATGTCATATTGATCCTTATATATCTAATTCACCTTTTTAAATATTTTATAACATTCCGTTGTATGAGTGGATTACAATTTTTTATATTCCTCTATTGATGGACATTTTAAGTTTTTTCTACAAACAAGGCTACATTGAATATCCAGATCTTATATGTATTATGTGAGAGTTTTTCTAGAGCAGTGATTTTCTTTTTTTTTTTTTTTTTTTTTTTTTGAGACGGAGTTTCACTCTTGTTACCCAGGCTGGAGTGCAATGGCGCCATCTCGGCTCACCGCAACCTCCGCCTCCTGGGTTCAGGCAATTCTCCTGCCTCAGCCTCCTGAGTAGCTGGGATTACAGGCATGTGCCACCATGCCCAGCTGATTTTTTGTATTTTTAGTAGAGACGGGGTTTCACCATGTTGACCAGGATGGTCTCGATCTCTTGACCTCGTGATCCACCCGCCTTGGCCTCCCAAAGTACTGGGATTACAGGCGTGAGCCACTGCGCCCGGCCTAGAGCAGTGATTTTCTAAGGTTTGCTTATTATATAAATTCTCTTATATAAATTTCTCTAAATTTTTTGAAATAATATGAGTACACTCACTCATGTTTAAAGTTGCTATCTGGAATTTATTGTAGTTTAAATAGTTTAGGAGTATTGTATATTATAGATTTATATATTTTCATCAAAATTTTGTATCTGTAAATTTAGCTTATTTTAATAGTGGAAAGTATCTGCTCTATAACTCAGTTAACAAAACCAGTCAACCAAATAAAACTACTGAATAAAACTTTCTATTAGAAAATTCCAACTTTATTTTTAAACTAAAATAAATGAACTAATATGTTCCATGTGACCTTCAGCTAATTTAAGTTTGTTCCCTAGATAAAATAGTATTATCTCTCCCTTCATATTTCTTATGCAAGCTCTTTCTGCTTTGCCTTCTCTCATTTCTCAGGGCATTGCCCTCTTGAGTTGTGTGTCTGTTTGATGCCCTGTTGTTATTATATAATAACATTATAGCAAGATCCAGAAGAAGTGAGAAATATGCCTTTCTTTAGGGAAGCAAAAGAGTGATGCTGAAGGTGGAGTTTTTAAAAGAAGAATCTATGTTACACAGACACAGTCACGGGTGGATCACATCAGAAAGGAGTACATATGAAGTTTAGAATCTGAAAATTGGTACTCTTAAAGTTATTCATGTCCATGTATTACTGGAAAATTTTGTGCTTCCCTAATGTACCTTGGTCTAGGCAAGGATATATACATAGAATTTCACATTCATGAAGTGTGCACATTTCGACTAGATGTTGCCAAATAGTTTTTGAAAGATATTTGAAATCCTAGCCAACAGTTTATGACAGCCCCAATTTTTCCATAAGCTGCCAACCCTTAAAATTACCAGATTTTTACATTTATACCAATATTATTTTATGCAGTGGTATTTTATTTTTATTTGTCTAACTTCTAGTAATATTGAATATATTTTCGTATATTTATGGTCATTCCACTTTCTTCTGTGAGCTGCCTGTTCATATCCATTGTCCATTTTTCTATTGGGGTGATTTGTTTTTAATCTTGAGTTTATTACATGAATTTTGTGGGTTGTCAATATCTTCTTCCAGTTTGTGGCTTGTCCATTAACTCTTTTTACTCTTTTTCTCATAAAAAAATTATTGTTTTTTTGCTCTTTGTTACAAGATTTTTATCTTCTTTTTTGTTTTTATTTTTTACTACAAGAATATAGCTATTCTATTTTTTATTTTTAATTCTATATTATTGCCACTTTTCACTGCCAGATCTTAAATCTTGAATTTATGTATTAACTAATCCATCTGTTTCCTACTATTTTGAAATTAATCCTCTGCCAAATACTAAGTTCCCATGAGTATGGGTCTTTTTTTCTGCTCCCTATTTTGTTCCATTGGTATATTTGTTTCCCTTGCCCAATTCTAATTATTTTGACTTTATAATGAGTCTTGAAATCTTAAAGGACTTTGTTCTTCTTCAGGATTCTCTCATCTATCCTTATGTCTTTGCTTTTATAAGTATACATTTTATAATTCAGCTTGTTTAGTTCTGTGAAAAGCCCTTGTTTTTTTTTATTAGAATTATATTAAATAGTGTGGATAACTTGGAACATTTCAGTATTTTAAAATATTGACTCTTTATATCCCTGAACATGATACATTTCTCCATTTATTTGTCTTCTTTCACTTCTATCCATAAAAAAAGTTTTATTTCTCCATAAAAAAGCTTGACACATCTTTTGTTGAATTTATTCTTAGTGCACTATAGTTTTGTTGCTTTCATGAAAGCTGTTTTTTAAATCATGTTTTCTAATAGATTATAGCTGATGTATAGCAGTGCTCTTGATTTTTCAATATTGATATTGTATCAGCAACCCTGCCAAACTCTCATTTACACAATTATTTATGATTCGGTATACTTCTAATCCTTTCACTTCTGTTTTTCCCAGAGTTTTTGCACTGATGGTGTCTCTGCTACAGTATTGATAGAGTGAAAACATCATGACCTTGTTCTTCAAAAAGGAAGCAAGTTCAGTGATTCACCATTAAGCTTTACATGTGTGCATATACATATACATACATATGATAAATTTATAAGTGAAAAATCTATGTATATATACATATAAATACATACATATGCACATATATATATGTATATATATATATATGTATACACACACAAACAGAGAGAGACACACACACACACACACACACATACTTTGTAGGTTTTGGAAGATACTCTTAACCAGAATTTCTCAATCTTAGTGCTGTTGACATTTTGAGCCAGATGATTTCTTGGTTGAGGAACTGTCCTGTGCACTGTAGGGTGTTTAGAAGTGTCCCTAGGCTCCTCATAGTTATGACAATCAAAAATGTCCCCCAACATTGCTAGATGGTCCCTAGAGGACAAAATCATTCATGCTTGAGAGTTACTGCCCTAAATAAATTAAGGAAGCTACTTTCTACTATTTGTTAAGAGTTTTTAATCACAAAAAGGTATGGAATTTTAACAAATACATTTTCTGTCTCTGCTGAAATTATAATTTTTCTCCTTTAATCTATTAATATAGCAAATTTCATTATTATTTTCTAATATTAATCTGTGATACAGTTTTATTAGCATACCATAGTATGTGAATTGTACAAAACTATGATACTTTTCTTCAGTTTTCAGGGTCTGAACCTTAAAACAATACAAGCTAGATCCCACCACATTAGAGACTGAATTTTAATTGCTGTATTAGAGCCAGTTTTACTATCTTGCAACACAACTTGCCTATTTGATTAATGATCTGGTTTTAAGTAATCTGTTTTGGGGCTTAAAAGAGTAAACCCAAAAAGTGAAAGATCACTTTGAATAATCAAGTGTTACCTGTACTGTTTTCAGACTTAGATTTTTCACTTATTAATTTATCAACCTATTAATTCATTTAAATGTCAAATTACTAAAATAAAAATAAATATCTTTGCTTTAATTACATATATAACAAAGGAATAGAACATTGATTATTTGTAACTAGTGGGAAAATTAGTTACGGCTATTCATTCAGTTCTAAATAATATTATAAACATTAACTGTTTACTGCTGGTCCCCACAATGGAAACAGGCAGTGTCAGCCTAAGTGTTGCTGTCATTTTCTTCTAAGTGTTCTCTTAGAACTATATTTTCATAATCTTTGGAGGAAAAAGTTGGAAAAGAAACTTTTCTGATGGTTATTTTAGCATTACTATGGAAATTAAACTACATGGAAGTAAGGATACTGTGATGATTTTAATAAAGAGACTTAGCAGAGTTGGTAATATCAATAAGAGGTAGAAAAATAACATTTCTAATCATAAACCAGAAGTTGACTGGGTTTAGGTAATAATTTGAGATTAATTTTATTGTGAGCTATTTTAAAGGCTTCTGCCTAATTTTTCTATTTTTCCATCCTCTTATAGTCACGTTCTATATCTAGCTCCCCTGTGATGGTAGCTCAGCCCATTTATCAGCAACCTGCATATCACTACCAGGTAAACACAAATTACAATTAAAATTCTCTCTGAAACTTTCAGTCCTTTCTTAGGTAACTTTCATTTATTTCTCATGCAACAATTCTACTAATTACAAGGAGATAGCTCATTAAAGAAATGTGAATCAAAACCACCATGAGATACCATCTCACACCAGTCAGAATGGCTATTATTAAAAAGTCAAGAAATAACAGATGCTGGTGAGTTTACAGAAAACAGGAACATTTATACACTGATGATTGGAATGTAAATTAGCTCAACCATTGTGGAAGGCAGTATGGAGATTCCTCAAAGAACTAAAAGCAGAACTACCACTCGACCCATTACTGGGTATATACCCAAAGGAATATAAATCATTCTACCATAAAGACACATGCATGCAAATGTTCATTGCAGCACTATTCACAATAGCAAAGACATGGAATCAACCTAAATGCCCATCAATGACAGATGAATAAAGAAAATGTGGTACATATACACCAAGAAATACTATGCAGCCATAAAAAAGAATTAGATCATATCTTTTGCAGGGACATGGATGGAGCTGGAGGCTACCCTTAGCAAACTAACAGAGGAACAGAAAAACAAATACCACATGTTCATTTATCATTTCTTTGCGTTGGGAAAATTCAGTAGCCTCCTTCTAGCTGTTTGAAACTATGTATTATTGTTAACTATAATCATCCTATAGTGGTATAGAACACTAGAACTTATTCCTCCTATCTAGCTGTAATTTGGGGACTTTTTTGTGGGGGTTTTCTTTGTGTTTTTTTATTTTTATTTCCATAGGTTTGTGGGGATTCGGTTCTTTAGCAGTGATTTGTGAGATTTTGGTGCACCCATCACCCTTGCAGTATACACTGAACACAATTTGTAGTCTTTCATCTCTCACCCCCTTCCCACCCCTTCCCCCTAAGTCCCCAAAGTCCATTGTATCATTCTTATGCCTTTGTATCCTCATAGCTTAACTCCCACTAATAACTGAGAATATAGAATGTTTGGTTTTCCATTCCTGAGGTAGCTGTAATTTTGTATCCTTTCACAAACCTCTCCCTATTTTTCCTTTCCCTCTATCCTTCTCAGTCCCTAGTATTCTTTTTACTTCTATGAGATAAACTTTTTTATTTAATAGCACACGGTACTGTTTATTGTGATGCTCAGAGGAAAACATCTGTAAAGCAGCTTACTGCATTGATGACAGTTGCAACCCATAAAAAATAAAAATGCTAAGGCAGTTTTATTACATAAAAAAGGGATTAGGGTGGGAGTTACATTCATTTCTTTGTGACAGCAATGGGACCTGAATTCAGAGCTTTGCAAGCATATGCAGCTTTTGCATCACTTCATTATTTGAGAGTTTGTTTCCTTTAAGAACAACAACAACAAAAATGCCTTCTTGCCATACTTAAGTCTCAATGCAGCATATGCAAAAACAGGAATACAGCAGAGGACAAGCTATTCTCTTCTAAACATGGCTCAAACAGCAGTGAAAAAGACTTGGAAACTTATCATTTATTACAAGAAAGGGGGGAAAAAAGAAACCTTTTCTTTTTTGTAGATATCTGTGCAGGTGGCAGATTTTTGAGATCAGTGTTTTTTAGTTTCCACATATGAGTGAGAACATGTGGTGTTTAACTTTCTGTTCCTGGCTTATTTCACTTAACATAATGACCTCCAGTTCCATCCATGTTGCCATGAGTGATAGGATTTTATTCTTTTTCATAACCAAATAGTATTCCATCACATATATATATATACACCACATTTTCTTTATTCGTCTGTTGTTGGACACCTATGTTGATTCCATATCTTGGCTATTGTGAATAATGCTGTAATAAACATGGGGGTGCTGATGTATCTCTGATACAACGATTTCCTTTTTTCCAAATACATTCCCAGTAGTGGGATTACCGGATCATATGCTAGTTCTATTTGTAGTTTTTCAGGGACCTCCATACTATTCTCAATAGTGGTTGTACTAATTTGCATTCCCACTAACAGGGTGAAAGAGTTCCCTTTTCTCTACATCCTCACCAGCATTTATTATTTTTGTCTTTTTGAAATAACCATCCTAACTGAGATGAGAAAATACCTCTTTGTGGTTTTGATTTAGTTTCCTGATAATTAGTGATGTTGGGCATTTTTTCATATATTTGTTAACCATTTCTTGTCTTTTGTGAAATGTCTGTTCAGATCATTTGCCCATTTTTAATGTTTATTTTTCGTTTATTTGTTTTGCTGTTGAGATGTCTCAGTTCCTCGTATATTTTGGATATTAATTCTGTGTCAGATAAGTAGTTTACAGATGTTTTCTCCCATTCAACATGATATCTCTTCACTCTGTTGATTGTTTTCTTCACTGTGCAGGAAATTTTTAGTTTAATATAATCAAACTAATGGAATGAATTAGGGAGAATTCCCTCTGCTTCAATTTTTTGTAATAGTTTGTGAAGACCTGGTATTCTTATCTAAAGGTTTGGTAGAATTCAGCCATGTAGTTCTGGACTTTCCTTTGTTGGAAGACATTGTAATTACTGATTCAATTTTGTTACTTGTTATTTGTTTCTTAAGGTTTTCAATTTCTTCTTGGTTCAATCTTGGTAGGTTGTGTATGTTCAGGAGTTTATCTGTTTCTTCTAGGTTTTCTAATTTATTAGCATGTAGTTGTTCATAGTAGTCTCTAATGATCCTTTGTATTTCTGTGGTATCCATTGTGATGTCTTTTTCATTGCTGATTTTATTTATTTGAGTCTTCTTTCTTTTTTTCTAAGCCTAGCTAATGGTTTGTCTGTTTTGTTTTTCCTTTTAAAAATCAACCTTTTGTTTTATTAATATTTTGTATTGTTTTGTAGTCTCAACATTATTTATTTCTGCTCTGATTGTTAATATTTCTTTTCTTCTACTAATTTTGGGTTTTGCTTGTTCTTGCTTTTCTAGTTCCTAGAGGTACATTGTAAGGGTGTTTGAAATATTTCTAGTTTTTTTGATGTAAGCATTCATTGCTATAAATTTGCCTTAATACTGCTATTGTTGTGTCCCATAGGTTTTGGTATGTTATGTTTCTATTTTCATTCTTAATTTCTTCCTTCACCCACTGGTCATTCAGGAGTATGTTGCTTAATTTCCATAGCTTGGTATAGTTTTTCTTGCTATTGATATCTTGTCTTGTTTTATTTCATTTTGGTCAGTTAAGGTACTTGATATGATTTCAGTTTTTTTAATTTCTTGAGATTTGTTTTGTTTCCTAAAATGTTGTCATTCTGGAGAATGTTTCATGTGCTGATGATATTTTGCAGCTGTTCAGTTCAATGTTCTCTAAATGGCTGTTAGGTCTGTTTGGCCTATGGTGCAATTTAAATCCAAGTTTCTTTGTTTATTTTCTGTTTTTGTGGGGGTTTTTGTTTTTTGTTTTTTTGAGATGGAGTGTCACTCTGTCACCCCGGCTGGAGTGCAATGTTGTGATATAGGCTCACTGCAACCTCCACCTCCTGAGTTCGAGCGATTCTCCTGCCTCAGCCTCCTCAGTAGCTAGGATTACAGGCACACACCACCATGCCTGGCTAATTTTTGTATTTTTAGTAGAGATGGGTTTTCACCATGTTGGTCAGGCTAATCTGAAACTCCTGAACTTGTGACATACCCACCTCAGCCTCAGCCTCCCAAAATGCTGGGATTATAGGCATGAGCCACAGTGTCCAACCTGTTTATTTTCTTTCTATGTGATCTATACAGTGCTGAGAGTGGCATATTGAAGTCCCCAACTACTATTTTATTGGGGTCTCTCCCTCTCTCTTTAGGTCAAATAAGACTTGCATTATATTATCTGGGTGCTTTGGTGTTGGGTGCATATATATTTACAATTGTTATATTTTCTTGCTAAATTGATCCCTTTATTAAATGGTCTTCTTTGCCTCTTTCTAAAACTTTTAACTTGAAGTTAGTTTTGTTTGATATAAGTATAGCTACTCCTGCCCGCTTTGGTTTCCATTTGCATGGAACATGTTTTTCCATCCCTTCACTTTCAGTCTATGTGTGTCTTTACAGTTAAGGTGAGTTTCTTTTAGGCAGCATATAATTGGGTCTCTCTTTTTTATCTATTCAGCCAATGTCTGTCTTTTAAATGGAGAATTTAACCCATTTGCATTCGGGATTATTAGTGATTGGTGAGGACTTACTCCTGTCATTTTTTTTATTGTTTTCTGGTTTTTTTGCATATCTTTTGTTTCTTATTCTTTCTCTTATTGGTGATTTTTGGCAGCTGGTTTCTCTGTAGTAATAAGATTTTATTCTTTTCTCTTTGTCCTTTGTGTAGTGGCTCTCCCAGTGAATTTTATAGTTTTGCATGTTTCATGATGGTGGTTATCACCTTTTCACTTCCCGATGTAAGACTCCCTTGAGTATTTTCTTATAAGGCCAATCTTGTGGTGATAAATTCTCTTCAGTTTTTGCTTGTCTATGAAAGAGCTAGGTTTTTTAGAGATGGAGTATAGTGGCATGCTCATAGCTCACTGCAACATCAAACTTTTGAGCTCAAGAAATTCCTCCCACCTTAGCCTGCCACATAGCTGAGACTGCAGGCATGTGCCATGCTGGCTAATTTTTTTTAAGAGATAGGGTCTTGCTATGTTGCCCAGGCTGGTCTCAAATTCCTGGGCTCAAGCATCTTCCTGCCTCAGTCTCCCAAAGCACTGGGACTACAGGTGTGAGCCACTACACCTGGACTTGTGAAAGACTTTATTTCTCCTTCAATTCTGAAGGATAGCTTTACTGAGTACAATATTCTTGGCTGGGAGGTTTTTTTCTTGGGTTTTTTGAATATATCATCCCATTCCCCCTGGCCTGTAAGACTTCTGCTAAGAAATCTGCTGTTAGTATAACAGGCATTTCTTTAATTGTGACTTGACACTTTTTTCTTGCTGCTTTTAAAATTCTTCTTTTTAAAATGAAAAAATAAACATTATTATTTCATCAAACGTGTTTTCCTCACCTTTTGCCTTCTCTTTTTTTTCTGGAATGCCCATTATATGAATCAATATTTATCCTCTTCGTGGTATTTTATAAATCCTGTAGGTTTTCTTCATTCTTCATTTTTTCTTTTCTGCCTGTGTTATTTCAAAAGATCTGCCTTCAAGTTCAGAAATTCTTTCTTCTTCTTAGTCTAGTGTGTTGTTGAAATTATCGGTTGTATTTTTATTTCATTCATTGATTTCTTCAGCTCTAGGATATCTGTTTGTTTGTTTGTTTATATCTCTTTGTTAAATTTCTCATTCAAATTATGAGTTGTTTTCCTGATTTTGTTGAATTGTCTTATCTGTATTCTCTTGTATCTCACTGAATTTCCTTCAGATTATTATTCTGAATTCTTTTTCTGGCATTATGAAATACATATAAATATTTCTGTATGATTGGGGTCTGTTAATAGGAATTATTGTTTTCATTAGAGGTGACATGTTTCCTTGATGGTTGATGTGTCCCTACATTGATTTCTACACATCTGGTATGAAAGTCACCTTTTCAAATTTGGAGTAGGTTTCATAGGGGAAGACATATTTCCATGAATGCGTCTTGGAGTGTTAGTTCAGTGGGATGCATTGCCCTTGGTTCTAGGTGGACACACTAGTGTAGTCTCTGTGTAGTCTCAAGCTGTAATCCTCTCTGGTTGTGTTTGGAGGTTTCTCAGTGATCTAGGACAAGAAAGTCTGTGACAATGGTGGTGGGGCTTTGCCAGGGGTGGGCTTGCTGGGCTGTTGCTCAGGTCAGGGTTGTGTACATGATCATGGTAAGTCTGGCTCACTGGGCTTGGGGCCACAAGGCTGTTACTCTGGCTGAGAGCACAGGCATGTAATTTCTCAGCCAGCCTGGGGTAGTGCCTGGGGTAGTCTGTGGGACTGTTTCTCAGGTCAGGTATGTAGGCATATGGCTCCTTGACTGGTCTGGGGGTGTGTCTGCTGGGGGCAACCCATGGGACTGTTTCTCAGGCCTGCAACACAGCTGCATGGCCATTTAGTTGGCCAAGGATATGTTTGTCAGGGGCTATTTCTCCAGCTTGGGATGCAGGTGCACAACTGCTCACCTGGCCAAGGGGCATGTCGGCTGGGGGTGGCCCATGGGGCTATTTCTCAAGTCTGGGACATAGGCACAGGGTGGATCACCTGGCCTGGAAATGTTTCTGTGAGGGCTGTTCCATAGGCCCAGGATACAAGCACAGGGCTACTTGGTCGGCCTGGGATCGTGCCCACTGAAAGTGGACTATGGGGCTGCTTCTCAGGCCTGGGACACAGGCTCAAGGCTGCTCAGCTGTCCTAGGGATGTGTCTTCTGGAGGGGTGGGCATGAGGCCATTTCTTAGGCCTGAAGCATGGACACAGCCATTCCCACTCTCCTGGGGACATTTCTGCCAGGGGAAGTTTCCAGAGCTATTTCTTGGGCTCTAATTCCATACACAGAGCAGATCAGAGGCTTATCTGCAGAACATGAGGCACCTCTGGGTGGTTTCTCAGCCCTGTATGCAGATGTGTAACTATTCAACTGCTACGAGGATTGAGGACCTCTTTTGCTCAAGGGGTTGCAGCAGTTGGACCAGCTCAAGAGTGGATTCACCCTGGGCAAGACAGCCAGATTGTCCCTCTAGCTGGAAGTGAAGGCAACAGAAGTTGGTTTCCCTACGGTACAGAACCAGAATCAGCCAATCTTGAGCCTCAGGTTCCATGCTGCTGGGGTTGTGTTCAGCCACTGGTATGCACTTGACAGAATGAAAATTGAACCCCAGTGCTGGAGACGTGCAATAGCTACTGGCCCCCTAGAAGAGGGAGCACTTCAGAGGTGGCTATGGCCTCGAGATGCTATCATGCTGCAGCAGCTTGGCTCACAGGGTGGGGTTGAGAGGGTGAGGAGTACACACTTTGTACTCCTAATTTGGGGCAATGCAGCCACAAATTCCCAGCAGCTCTCCAAACTGTGAGACTGTGGCATTCTCCTGTTGCAAGGAGTGTAGATGTCTGCAGTAGCAATGCAGGCTGGTGGGCATCTTCTGCTTACCTTTTCCCTGCAATGAGAAATTGCAGAACTCCAGGTAGATCCAATCCTATGGGGAAAGAAGGGGTTGCAGAGGCTGAGTGGCTCCAGGCTGCGCTTCCGGATTTGCAGTCACCACAAGTGTTTCTCCACTCCCCTGCTGCCCTCCAGCACTCTCCCTTTGATGCTCCTGTCAAATTGTAGCTGTTTATTTGTTGCCTTAGTCCTTCCTTGTGGCAAGGTGGGGAGCCAGTGGAAAATGAATGCCAGGCATCTCTGGTCAGCCATATTGCTGACATCATGCTTCTCTTTTTTACAACGGAACTAAACAATGTCATACAAGAAGATGGACTCTTTGCTTTCTTTTACCAAATACAATGAGGTCAGTTTTGGTCCCCTGACTAACATTTAATCTAAAAAGTCTTTAGCAATAATTCCCCAAGTAAGATATAGGTATTGGATGCAAGTTGGTTTTTTAATGTTAACATATGTCAGTGTTTCACATAATTTACATTAAAGTAAATAATTTATATTAAAGTAAATAATATTCAATTTATATTAAAGTAAATAATATATTATGACATCCTCTTTCAGTTAACCAGGACTCTTCATCAATTCTAGTAAGAAATTGGGGATAAGAGAACTATAATGCCAAACCATTTTGGTCCAGAGCAAGGTCATCGAACTATGGTTTGCAGACCAAACTCCAGCCAGCAGACTGTTTTTGTAAATAAAGCATTATTGGAACACAGCCACATTTGTTTACTTATTGTCTGTGGCTCCTTTTCTGCTACAATGGATGAGCTGAATAGTTGCAGATACTCCTATTTTCCCCCTTATCCCAACCCTAGGCAACCAGTCATCTACTTACCTGTTTTTCTAGATTTGCCTATTCTGGATATATTCTATAAAATGAATCATGCAATATGAGGTCTTTTGTGACTGGCTTCTTACATTTAGCATAATGTTTTGAAGACTTATCTATGTGATGGCATGTCTCAGTACTTCATTCTTGAATAATATTCAATTATATGGCTGCACTGTATACCACATTTTGTTTATACATTCATCAGATGATGGACACTTGAGTTGTTTTCGTCTTTTGACTGTTATAAATAATGCTGCCATGGACATTCACATAAAAATTTTTATGTAGACACATATTTTTATTTTTATTAGGTATTATAACTAGAGTGGAATTGCTGGGTCATATGATAACTCTATGTTTAACCTTTTAAAGAAATGTCAGACTATTTTCAAAAGGGCTGCACCATTTTACATTCCCAACAGCAGATTTGGAGGGCTCTAATTTCTCCACATACCCATCAACACTTAAAATATACTTTTTTGATTAAAGCCATCCTAGTGGGTATGAAGTGGTGTTGTATTATTGTTTTTATTTTTATTTCTCTGAAGGCTAGTGGTGTTGAGCATTATTTCTTGTGTTTATTGGCCATATATATACCGTCTTTGGAGAAAAGTCTATTCATATCATTTGGCTGTTTTTAAGCTGGATTACTTGTCTTTTGATTATTAAGTTGTAAGAGTTCTTTCTTTTTTCTTTTTTCTTTCTTTTTTTTTTTTGAGACAGAGTCTCACTCTGTCGCCAGGTGCCAGGCTGGAGTGCAGTGGCGCGATCTCGGCTCACTGCAACCTCCACCTCCCGGGTTCAAGCAATTCTCCTGCCTCAGCCTCCTGAGTAGCTGAGACTACAGGTGCACACCACCACACCCAGCTAATTTGTGTATTTTTAGTAGAGACATGGTTTCACCATGTTGGCCAGGATGGTCTCGATCTCTTGACCTCATGATCCGCCAGGCTTGGCCTCCCAAAGTGCTGGGATTACAGGCGTGATCCACCACATCCGGCCCTGTAAGAGTTCTTTATGCATTCTTGATATAAGTTCCATATTTTCTTTCATCCTGTGGGTTGTATTTTCACTTGCACAAAAGTTTTTTAGAGTTTTGATGAAATCTAATTTAACTATTTTTTTGTTCTTGTTGCTTTGTTGTTTGTGCTTTTGGAGTCATAATTTTTAAAACATTTCCTAATTCAAGGTCACAGACATTTACACCTGTTTTTTTTCTAAGAGTTTTATAATTTTTGCTCTTACATTTAAGTCTCTGATCCATTTTGAGTTAATTTTTGTATATGGCTTGAGTTAATTTTTGTGTATGGCGTGAGAATCTAACTTCATATTTTTGCCTGTAGAGAGCCAGTTTTATGCTTGTTTATAATCTGAGTGAGTTTTTGTTTTCTTTTATTTCATTTTAGGCCACTACACAGTATTTACCAGGACAGTGGCAGTGGAGTGTTCCTCAGGTAACTGTTAACTTTTAATTTTAAATCCTTCTTTCATTATATTCTTGTGAAGACTGCATGAATACTAAAGTCAGGAGAACTACGTTTGAGACTTCTTCTATTTGTTAACTGTGATTCTTTCAGCAGTTCATTTTCAGTTTCTTCATTTGTAAAATGGATGTAATGATACCATATTTTTGTAAGTTTCCTTACATGATTTTTGTGAATATCAAATGATAATGCATAAGTGAAAGCATTTTGTAAATGAGTGCTATATAAACATGAAAATTTACCCTTTTTCACTATTAGTGTTATTTGAAAATTTAGAATTTTTCTAGCTTTACTTCAGATTTGGCTTCAGTTTTTATTCAGTTCCTAAATAAGTATTCTATTTTCCAACCTTTGGTAACAAGTAGTTTATCACCAAAAAAATTGTTTAATGGCATTTTCCCACTTCCATTAGAAGTAACAGAGCTGAGAGCAGCTCTGTTTATGTCAATTTAAATACCATTGGTCACATTATTACAAGCTTTACTGGTAATACTAATATAATCATAATTATTATCTGAATTTATATATGAGGTTCTGAGTCATTAGGAAGTTTTAGTGCTTACCAGTGATAGGATTCTTTAACTACATCTACTCAATTGGAATTTATAACAGATTAGGTCCTGATCTGTTGCTGCGATACTTATGTGCTATTCCTTAAAAAAAAAAAAAAATAGGAAAATATAAAACAGATACTTCTCTCATCTGTTGGGTAAGTCATTTGGTTTAATAGAAATAACTAATCATATTTGAATTAGAAATATGGTTTTGTATTTTAGTCTCCTGCCTCTTCTGCTCCATTCTTATACCTACAACCTTCTGAAGTTATTTATCAACCAGTGGAAATTGCACAGGATGGTGGATGTGTTCCTCCTCCACTGTCTCTGATGGAAACTTCAGTTCCAGAGGTATGTATTAGTCTTAAAGTAATTGATCTATAACTACCTCATGTTAACATTTATTTCTTTTTCTCTCTTTTTTAAATTTGTTCTAGACCCTTATTGAAACTGCTTCATCTTCTGTTTTGTTGATTTATTCTCTTCCCTCTCTTATATCTAAGAATGCATCATCTTAGACTTTTTCACTAATTAGTTCTGAACCATTCCCCAAATCAACTTTTTGCTCCACTATGCCAATCTTTG
This sequence comes from Sapajus apella, assembly GCF_009761245.1. NCBI lineage: Eukaryota > Metazoa > Chordata > Mammalia > Primates > Cebidae > Sapajus > Sapajus apella. Next base: position 41,737,722 of record NW_022436950.1, read on the forward strand.
ACTTGATCTTCTTGAAATAGTAAAATTTCAAATGCTCTGCATTCTCATTTTGGCTGTCAATCTGTATTGTTCTTAACATTCTATTAGTCAAAAGCATATAATTAAGATGAAGAAGAAAAAAAATCTTTACAAAATTTATCCAAAAAAAAAAAATTAATGGGAAGATTTGTTTGTTTTTCCGTGCCTGGAATCAGTTTTAAAATGGATCAGTTTCTTTATATTTTGATACAAAGAGTAGATATATGATAAATGGCAAATTTATCACATTATCTGTAATTTTTGCATTTTCTAATAAATACCTTTTTATAATTTAAAAAAAATTATCCTACAAAAATGTAAATTAAATTTATAATTAGAAATTTTAATATCCTCTTCAGCATGTTTAAATTATATTTCTGATCTATTACTGATAGCTTCACCATCTGTGTACCAGGAACTGTGCATGCTATGTTTTATGTTATTTTATTTTATTTTAAGTTCCAGGATATATTTGCAGGAGTACAGGTTTGTTACATAGGTAAACATGTGCCATGGTGTTTTGCTGCACCTATCCAGGATATATGTGCAGGAGGTACAGGTTTGTTACATAGGTAAACGTGTGCCATGGTGTTTTGCTGCACCTATCAACCCATCACCCAGATGATAAGCCTAGCATGCATTAGCTATTTATCCTGATGTTCTCCCTTCCCCAGCCCCCAACAGGTCCCAGTGTGTACTGTTCCCCTCTCTGGGTCCATGCATTCTCATTGCTCAGCTCCCACTTACAAGTGAGAATGTGCAGTGTTTGGTTTTCTGTTTCTGTGTTAGTTTGGTGAAGACAATGGCTTCCAGCTCCATCCATGTCCCTGCAAAGGACATGATCTCATTCCTTTTTATGGCTGCATAGCATTCCATGGTGTATATGTACCACATTTTCTTTATCCAGTCTATCACTGATGGGCATTTGGATTGATTCCATGTCTTTGCTGTTGTGAATAGTACTGCAATGAACAAACATATGCATATATTTTTATAATAGAATGATTTATATTTTGGGGGTATATACCCAGTAATGGGATTGCTGGGTCAAATGGTATTTCTGCCTCTAGGTCTTTGGGGAATCACCACACTGTCTTCCACAATGGTTGAACTAATTTACATTGCCACCAACAATGCAAAGAAGCATTCCCATTTCTCCACAGCCTCACCAGCATCTGTTGTTTCTTGACTTTTTGACAATCACCTGTCTGACTGGTGTGAGATGGTATCTCATTGTGGTTTTGATTAGGATTTCTCTAATGATCAGTGAAGTTGAGCTTTCATTATGTTTGTTGGCTGCATAAATGTCTTCTTTTGAGAAATGTCTGTTCATGTGTTTTGCCTACTTTTTAACAGGGTTGCTTGTTTTTTTCTTGTAAATTTGTTTAAGTTCCTTGTATATTCTGGATATTAGACCTTTGTCAGATGGATAGGTAGCAAAAATTTTCTCCCATTCTGTAGGTTGTCTGTTGATTCTGATGATAGTTTCTTTTGCTGAACAGAAGCCCTTTACTTAATTAGATGCTGTTTGTCAATTTTTGCTTTGGTTGCAAGTGCTTTTGATGTTTTCATCATTAAATCTTTGCCTGTGCCTATGTCCCGAATGAGTGGTATTGCCTAGATTTTTTTCCCACGGTTTTTATAGTTTTGGGTTTTACATTTAAATCTTTAATCCATCTTGAGTTAATTTTTGTATAAGGTGTAAGGAAGGGGTCCAGTTTCAATTTTCTTCATATGGCTAGCCAGTTTTCCCAGAAACATTTTTTTTTATTATACTTTTAAGTTCTGGGATACATGTGCAGAATGTGCAGGTTTGTTACATAGGTATATATGTGCTATGGTGGTTTGCTGCACCCATCAACCCATTATCTGCATTAGGTATTTCACCTAATGCTCTCCCTCCCATTGTCTCCCACCCCTCAACAGGCCCCAGTGTGTGTGACGTTTCCCTCCCTAGGTCCATGTGTTCTCATTGTTCAACTCACACTTATGAGTGAAACATGCAGTGTTTGGTTTTATGTTTCTGTGTTAGTTTGTTGAGAATGATGGTTTCCAGCTTCATCCATGTTCCTGCAAAGGACATGAACTCATTCTTTTTTATGGCTGTATAGTATATTCCATGGTGTATATGTGCCATATTTTCTTTATCCATTCTATCATTGATGGGCATTTGGGTTGGTTCCAAGTCTTTGCTATTGTAAATAGTGCTGCAGTAAACATACGTGTACATGTGTCTTTATAGCAGAATGATTTATAGTCCTTTGAGTATATACCCAGTAATGGGATTGCTGGGTCAAATAGTATTTCTGGTTCTAGATTCTTGAGGAATCATCACTCTGTCTTCCACAATGGTTGAACTAATTTACAATTCCCACCAACAGTGTAAAAGCATTCCTACTTCTCCACATCCTCTCCAGCATGTTTCCTCACTTTTTAATGATCACCATTCTAACTGGCATGAGATGGTTCTCATTGTGGTTTTAATTTGCATTTCTCTAATGACCAGCAATAATGAGCTTTTGTTCATACTTTTGTTGCCCACATAAATGTCTTCTTTTGAGAAGTATCTGTTCATATGCTTCACACACTTTTTAATGGATTTGTTTGGTTTTTTATTGTAAATTTGTTTAAGTTCTTTGTAGATCCTGGATATTAGCCCGTTGTCAGATGGATAGATTGCAAAAATTTTCTCCCATTCTGTAGGTTTTCCTGTTCACTCTGATGATAGTTTCTTTTTCTGTGCAGTAGCTCTTTAGTTTAATTAGATCCGATAGATCAATTTTAGCTTTTATTGCCATTGCTTTTAGTGTTTTAGTCATGAAGTCTTTGCCCATGCCTATATCCTAAATGGTATTGCCTAGGTTTTCTTCTAGGGTTTTTATGGTTTTAGTCTTAGATTTAAGTCTTCAATCCATCTGGAGTTAATTTTTTTTTATAAGGAAGGGGGTCTATCTTCAGTTTTCTGCATATGGCTAGCCAGTTTACCCAACACCATTTATTAAATAGGAAATCCTTTTCCCATTGCTGGTTTCTGTCAGGTTTGTCAAAGATCAGATGGTTGTAGATGTGTGGTGTTATTTCTGAGACCTCTGTTCCAGTTCATTGGTCTATATATCTGTTTTGTTACCAGTACCATGCTGTTTTGGTTACTGTGGCCTTGTATAGTTTGAAGTCAGGTAGAGTGATGCCTCCAGCTTTGTTCTTTTTGCTTAGGATTGTTTGGCTATATGGGCTCTTTTTGGTTCCATATGAAATTTAAAGTAGCTTTTTTTAATTCTGTGAAGAAAGGCAGTAGTAGCTGGACGGGAATAGCATTGAATCTATAAAGTACTTTGGGCAGTATTGCTATTTTCACAATATGGATTCTTCCTATCCATGAGCATAGAATATTTTTCCATTTGTTTGCGTCCTTTTATTTCCTTGAGCTGCGGTTGTAGTTCTCTTTGAAGAGGTCCTTCTTATCCCTTGTAAGTTGTTTTCCTAGGTATTTTATTCTCTTTGTAGCAATTTTGAATGGGAGTTCACTCATGATTTGGCTCTCTGTCTGTTATTGGTGTATAGGAATGCTTGTGATTTTTGCACATTGATTTTGTATTTTGAGACTGCTGAAATTGCTTATCAGCTTAAAGAGATTTTGGGCTGATACCAATGGGGTTTTCTAAATATGCAATCATGTCATCTGCAAACAGAGACAATTTGACTTCCTCTCTTCCTATTTGAATACTCATTATTTTTGAATCTTGCCTGACGGCCCTGGCCAGAACCTCCAATACTATGTCAAATAGGAATGGTGAGAGAAGGCATCCTTCTCTTGTGCTAGTTTTCAAAGGGAATGCTTCTAGCTTTTGCCCATGTAGTATGATATTGGCTATGGGTTTGTCATAAATAGCTCTTATTATTTTGAGATATGTTTCATTAATACCTAGTTTATTGAGTGTTTTTAGCATGAAGGGGATGCTGAATTTTATCAAAGGCCTTTTCTGCATCTATCAAGATAATCATATGGTTTTTGTCACTGGTTCTGTTTATGTGATGGATTACGTTTATTGATTTGTGCATATTGAACCAGCCTTGCATCCCAAGGATGAAGCTGACTTGATCATGGTGGATAAGCTTTTTGATGTGCTGCTGGATTTGATCTGCCAGTATCTTACTGAGGATTTTCGCATTGATGTTCATCAGGGACATTGCCCTGAAATTTTCTTTTTTTGTTGTGTCTCAGTCGGGTTTTGGTATCAGGATGATGCTAGCCTCATAAAATGAGTTAGAAAAGAATCCCTCTTTTTCTATTGTTTGGAATAGTTTCAGAAGGAATGGTACCAACTCCTCTTTGTACCTTTGGTAGAATTCAGCTGTGAATCCTTCTGGTCCTGGGCTTTTTTTGGTTGGTAGGCTATCACTGCCTCAATTTCAGAACTTGTTATTGGTCTATTCAGGGATTTGACTTCTTCCTTGTTTAGTCTTGGGAGAGTGTATGTGTCTAGGAATTTATCCATTTCTTCTAGATTTTCTAGTATATTTGTGTAGAGGTGTTTATAGTATTTTCCGAGGGTAGTTTGTATTTCTGTGGGGTCAGTGGTGTTATCCCCTTTATCATTTTTTATTGTGTCTATTTAATTCTTCTCTCTTTTCTTCTTTATTAGTCTGGTTAGCAGTCCATCTATTTTGTTGATCTCTTTAAAAAGCCAGCTCCCAGATTCATTGATTTTTTTTGAAGGGTTTTTTGTGTCTCTGTCTCCTTCAGTTTTCCTGTGATCTTAGTTATTTCTTATAATCTGCTAGCTTTCGAATTTGTTTGCTCTTGCTTCTCTCGTTCTTTTAATCGTGATGTTAGAGTGTCGATTTTAGATTGTTCCCACTTTCACCTGTAGGCATTTAGAGCTATAAGTTCCCCTCCAAAAACTGCTTTGGCTATGTCCCAGAGATTCTGTTATGTTGTGTCTTTGTTCTCATAGGTTTCAAAGAACATCTGTATTCTGCCTTAATTTCATTATTTACCCAGTAGTCATTCAGGAGAAGGTTGTTCAGCTTCCATGTAGTTGTGCGGTTTTGAGTGAGTTTCCTAATCTAGAGTTCTAATTTGATTGCACTGTGATCTGAGATACTGTTTGGTATGATTTCTGTTCTTTTTATTTGCTAAGGAGTATTTTACTTCCAATTGTGTGGTAAATTTTAGAATAAGTGCTATGTGGTACTGAGAAGAATGTATACTGGTTGATTTGGTGTGGAGAGTTCTGCAGATGTCTATTAGGTCCGCTTCTCCAGAGCTGAGTTCAACTCCTGAATATCCTTGTTAACTTTCTGTCTCATTGATCTGTCTAATATTGACAGTGGGGTGTTAAAGTCTCCCACTATTATTGTGTGGGAGTCTAAGTCTCTAAGAACTTGCTTTATGAATCTGGGTCCTCCTGTATCGGGTGCCTATACATTTAGGATAGTTAGCTCTTCTTGTTGATTAAACCCCTTACCATTATGTAATGCCCTTCTTTGTCTTTTTTGATCTTTGTTGGTTTAAAGTCTGTTTTATCAGAAACTAGGAATCCAACTCTTGCTCTTTTTTTACTTTCCATTTGCTTGGTAAATATTCCTCAATCCCTTTATTTTCAGCCTACATGTGTCTGCACATGAGATGTGTCTCCTGAATACAGAACACCAATGGGTCTTGACTCTATCCAATTTGCTGTTCTGTGCCTTTTAGTTTTGACATTTAACCCATTTACATTTGAGGTTAATATTGTTTTGTGAATTTGATCCTGTCATTTTGATGCTAGCTGGTTATTTTGCCCATAAGTTGATGTAGTTTCTTCATAGTATCAATGATCTTTACATTTTGGTATGTTTTTGCAGTGACTGGCACTGGTTTTTCCTTTTCAGATTTAGTGCTTCCTTCAGGAGCTCTTGTAAGGCAGGCCTGGTGGTGACAAAATCCCTCAACTTTTGCTTGTCTGTGAAGGATTTGATTTCCCCTTCACTTATGAAGCTTAGTTTGGCTGGATATGAAATTCTGGGTTGAAAATTCTTTTCTTTAATAATATTGAATATTGGCCCCCACACTCTTCTGGCTTGTAGGATTTCTGCAGAGAGATCCGCTGTTAGTCTGATGGACTTCTCTTTGTGGATAACCTGACCTTTTTCTCTGACTGCCCTCAACATTTTTTCCTTCATTTCAACCTTGGTGAATCTGGCGATTATGTGTCTTGGGGTGGTCTCCTCGAGGAGTATTTTAGTGAAGTTCTCTGTATTTCCTGAATTTGAATGTTGGCCTGTCTTGCTAGGTTGGGGAAGTTCTCCTGGATAATATCCTGAAATGTGTTTTCCAGCTTGTTTCCATTCTCCCTGTCACTTTCAGGTACACCAATCAAATGTAGGTTTGGCCTTTTCACATAGTCCCCTATTTCTTTGAGGCTTTGTTCATTCCTTTTTATTCTTTTTGCTCTAATCTTGTCTTTATGTTCATTTCATTAAATTGATCTTCCATCTCTGAATCCTTTCTTCCACTTGATCAATTGGGCTGTTGATACTTGTGTATGCTTCACGAAGTTCTCGTGCTGTTTTTCAGCTCCATCAGGTCATTTATGTTCTCTAAACTGTTTATTCTAGTTAGCAGTTCCTGTAACCTTTTATCAAGGTTCTTACCTTCCTTGCACTGGGTTAGAACATGCTCCTTTAGCTCGGAGGAGTTTGTTATTACCCATCTTCTGAAGCCTACTTCTGTCAATTCGTCAAACTCATTCTCCATCCAGTTTTGTTCCTTTACTGGCAAGGAGTTGTGATCCTTTGAAGGGGAAGAGGCATCCTGGTTTTGGAATTTTCAGCATTTTTGTGCTGGGTTTTCTTCATCTTTGTGAATTTGTCTACCTTTGATCTTTGATGCTAATGACCTTTGGTTGGGGTTTTGGCGTGGACTCCTTTTTGTTGACGTTGATGTTATTGCTTGACTCCTTTTTGTTAATGTTTATGTTATTGCTTTATGTTTGTTAGTTTTCCTTCTAACAGTCAGGTCCCTCTTCTGCAGGTCTGCTGGAGTTTGCTGGAGGTCCACCCAGACCCTGTTTGCCTGGGTATCACCAGCGGAAGCTGCAGAACAGCAGAGATTGCTGCCTGCTCCTTCCTCTGGAAGCTTCGTCCTAAAGGGGCACCCACCAGATGCCAGCTGGAGCTCTCCCATATGAGGTGTCCATCAACCCCTACTGGGAGGTTTCTCCCAGTCAGGGGGCATGGGGTCAGGGACCCACCTGAGAAGACAGTCTGTCCCTTAGCAGAGCTTGAGCACTGTAGTGGGAGATCCACTGCTCTCTGCAGAGCCAGCAGGCAGGAATGTTTAAGTCTGCTGAAACTTCACCCACAGCTGCCCCTTCCCCCAGGTGCTCTGTCCTAGGGAGATGGGAGTTTTATCTATAAGCCCCTGACTGGGGCTACTGCCTTTCTTTCAGAGAGGCCCTGCCCAGAGAGGAGGAATCTAGAGAGGCAATCTGGCTACAGCAGCTTTGCAGTGCTGAGGTGGGTTCCGCCCAGTTCAAACTTCCCAGAGGCTTTGTTTACCCTATGAGGGGAAAACCATCTACTCAAGCCTCAGTAATGGTGGGTCCCCCTCCCCACAACCTGGAGCATCCCAGGTCAACCTCAAACTGTGCTAGCAGCAAGAATTTCAAGCCAGTGGGCCTTAGCTTGCTGGGTTCCATGGAAGTGGGATTTGCTGAGCAAAACCACTTGGCTCCCTGATTTCAGCTCCCTTTCCAGAGGAGTGTCTGGCTGGGGTTCCAGGCACCACTGGGGTACGAACAAAAAAACGTCCTGCAGCTGGTTCGGTGTCTGCCCAAATAGCCGCCCAGTTTTGTGCTTGAAACCTGGGGTCCTGGTGATGTAGCACCCGATGGAATTTCCTGTTCTGCAAGTTGCGAAAACCATGGGAAAAGCATAGTATCTGGGCCTGATAGCACTGTCCCTCACAGCACAGTCCCTCGTGACTTCCCTTGGCTGGGAGAGGGAGTTCCCTGACCCCTTGCACTTCCCAGGTGAGGCAATGCCTCACCCTACTTCTGCTCGCCCTCCATGGGCTGCACCCACTGTCTAACCAGTCCCAATGAGATTAACTGGATACCTCAGTTGGATTGCAGAAATCATCTGCCTTCTGTGTTGCTCTCCCTGGGAGCTGCAGACTGGAACTGTTCCTATTCAGCCATCTTGCCCTGGTCCTCCTCAGTACCATTTATTAAACAGGGAATCCTTTCCCCATTGCTTGTTTTTGTCAGATTTGTTGAAGATGGTTGTAGATATGCCGTCTTATTTCTGAGTTCTCTATCCTGGTCCATTGGTCTATGTGTCTGTTTTTGTACCAATACCATGTGCATGATATGTTTTAAATCATTGTCATGAAAGATTAGGAAATTAGCATTCACCTCTCAATTTAAGTACATTGTTTTATTACTTTTTTAACATTATAATTCTGTTCTGAGACAATAATTTCCACAGTCGGATCTTAATGTTTACTATCAATACTTTTACTAGGATTTATTTATTCTTTGTTTCATAACCCACATATTTTTTTGTGGTTGCTTTTTTCTTTTTTTCCCCAGCTTTACCAAAGTGTAATTGACAAAAAATGGTATACATTTACAGTGTAAATGTACAGTGTAAAGTGTACAGCATGATGTTTGGATATATGTACACATTGTGAAAAGATTACCCCAATCATGTTAATCTACCACCTCATATGGTTATCCTTTTTTTATTTGTTTGTGGTGAGAACATCTAAACTGCCTTAATTCGTAGCAATTTTCAAGTATATAATACATTATTATTAACTGTAGTCACCATGCTATATAGTAGATCTCCGAAGCATATTCATCCTTTAGAACCAAAACTCTGTACCCTTTGACCAATATCTTCCATCTCATTCCCCATCCCCAGCCCCGGCAACCACCATTCTTCTTTCTGCTTCTATGAGTTTGACTTTTTCACCTTCTGCATATAAGTGAAATCATGCAGTATTTGTCTTTCTGTGCTTGGCTTATTTCACTTACCATGATGTCCTCCAGTTTCATCCATGTTGTCATAAATGACAGGATCTCCTTCTTTGTTAAGGCTGAACCGTATTCCATTGTGTATAGAGATACTACATTTTCTTTATCCATTCACCCATTGATGGACCCTAAAGTTGATTCCATATCTATTGACTATTATGAATAATGCTGCAGTGAACATGGAAGTGCAGATTTCTCTTTGACATACTGACTTCATTTCCTTTAGATATGTATACACAGTAATGGGATTTCTAGATCACATGAGAGTATTTTTAATTTTCTGAGAAACCGCCCTACTGTTTTCCAAAATGACCATACTAATTTACATTCCCACCATCAGTGTACAAGGATTCCCTTTCTTCCACATCCTTACCAGAGATCATTTTCATTCCTTGTGAAGTCCTTTTTATCACAGGTATTCTGTATTGGGATGTGGCAGTACTACTTCCTTTCCCACTTTTATCCTGCTTCACCTCCAGCAGTGTTCCTTATGTAAAAGCTAGATAGTAGACAAGAAAAAATGTATAAATATGATTTCTCCATCAATTCTACCTTCTCTGTTACTAAGTCATGTAAAATAGGATCTCTGTGGAGATATTTTGTGCTTCTACTTCACCCTAACCAATACATACTTCTGCACTCAAGACTCTAAAATATCTTTGAAGAGGTCTTCCGGAACATAAACCTCTAGGGAAATCTTTATCCTTTCTGATGTCTGAGGAGGCGTCAGAATCTTCCTCTATATTGGTCCAACTTGCAGTTAGCAGACATTTTACATTGTGTGTGGTTTGGGACTCATAGACGTTTTCCTTTTTAATTGATGATGGCATTTTAAAAATCTATATTTTGTCCTCTTTGTTATTTTCTTGTTTGCAAGGAGAAGGTAGGGAGATAAGAATGCTTTTGCATTTGATTTTTTGTCAGAATCTCTTTTGGCATTAAATCATATTTTTAATTCCTGATATCAGATACTGTCAGAATATATGCACTATTTAATAGAATCTAGTAAGGCTTTTCTGAAAATATTGCTCATTATTATCTTATAACTTGTACTTTGTGTGGTATTTCTGTACAAAATATTTGCATGTTTTGATTTCAATATTGTTTCTAGCAGACAGTATAGTCTGACTAATAAATAACTTAATGAATAGAGTTGGGATGGTTTATAGTTTTTTTCCCTAAAATTAAGAACTTCAGGACTTTTCTTAAGAGTGTTCTAGTCAGACTTCCTTTTAAAAAAAAAAAAAAGTTAGCATCTTCACTCACTTATTTCAATGATTATATTAAACCTTTGCCAAGCCCTCAGTACTACCAGATTGCCCCCACTCCAACAACTGCCTGTGTCATTCTGAGAATATAGCTTTACCTTCTTTTTTGCAGAGTAAGAACCAATTTGTGGAAACCAGCTCAGCCTCCAACCCCAAAACACAAACTTACCTGAATCCTAACTCACCCTTAGCTTCTTATATTTATTTAGTGACTTTCAGTCTTGTCCAAGGTTGTTTATACCTCTTGCAATCTAGATGCTGTCAGTTCCCTCCTCTTCAGGGACCTCATTCCATCTACTGTTATTTTTCTCTCTTGTATTTGAAGTCTTCTTGTCTCCATTGGTTCACCGCTTTCTGTGTTACTTTGAGGAATTACTTAATCCTTCATAGTCTTGCTTTCAAAATTTTCTTATTTGTAAAATGAGGACATCAGGAAAATCTATTTTGCAGGATTGATGTAAAGACTAGAGATATGGTATACAAAGTTCTTTGTATAGTGCCTAGCACCTTGTAAGAGGCAATGTTATTGATAACTATGATACACACCCTCACCAATTCCCTAATTTTCTGCTACCCTTCAAAGCCAAGTTTCTTGAAAAAGTAGTCTACATTCAGAATTTCTACTACTTCACTATCCATTCACTCCTCACCTGCTGAAGTCTACTTCATTACCTTTCTGCCAAAGCTGCCTTGGACAAAGGTCCTCAATGGCTTCCTAACTGCCACAAACTTTCCTTCCTTTTTAGTCTTGACTTCTCAGAAACATCATACCTACTCCTTAAAACTCTTCCTACCCTTGATTTCCATGATACTACTCTCTTCTGGCAATCCTTTTACCTCCATTTGTTTTCCTTTAAAGGCAGATTTCATATTTGGTTCTCCATTCTTTCACCACATATACTCATTCTGTTGTTACCATCCATAGCCATATATCTAGCCCCAGTCTCACTCCTGAGTTTTAGACTGCACTATCCACTACAATAGCCACTAGCCACATGTGGCAATTGAGCACTTGAAATGTGGCAAAACGAAATTGAGATGTCCCCTAAGTGTAAAATACATACTGGGTTTTGAAGACACCATATGAAAAAAGAATGTAAAACATCTTGGTAATGTTTATATTGATTATACTTTTATATGATAATAGTTTAATATGTATTAGTTTAAATAAAATGCATCACTAAAAATTAATTTTACCTTTTTTTCTTTTCTAACATGACAATGGGAAAATTTTAAATAACATGTGTAGCTCACATTATACTTTTATTTGACAATGCTGGTCTAGAGCCACATCTATCAATAGTATACTTCTACTAGAATTCCTACAAATATCACAAATTTTGTATATCACAAACCTAACTCCTCTCTCCAACCCCTCATGCACAAGTACATGAATATTAAGCTTTCCTTGTATTCTATATCCCAATGAATGGTACCACCATCTACTGGACAAGCCATAATTGCATTTACATAATCTCTTCCCCTCCCTGTTGTATCCATATACGTGTCTAAAGGACTTATGATTATTGTACTATTTCCCTCGTCAGATTATAAGTTAATTAAACATAGGGGAATGTGTTTTTAACTATTTCTACATTGTATAGCAAGATGTTTAGTATATTGTAAATGCTGAATAAATATTTTGAATTAATAAATGAAAGGTAATATTTTTTCTCTCACTTTTTTGTAACAGCCTTATTCTGATCATGGAGTTCAAGCAACATATCACCAGGTTTATGCTCCAAGTGCCATCACTATACCTGCACCTGTGATGCAGCCTGAACCAATTAAAGTAAGAAGTTTGTTTTGACTTTTTACTTTGTTTTTCTTCTATTGTATTTCAAGTTTTCCAAGCTTCTCTTTTAGAAAGGAACAACTTTGGATATTTATGATGAGAAGTACAGAATTAGCAAACTCTTTCATGTGAAGGAAATATAATTCTAAATTAACTATAATGGTCAATTTTTTATGTATTATGCTAACATATATGCAACTTAAAATTTTCTATTTTAACCGTTCTTAAGTGTACAGTTCAATGGCATTAATTACATTCACAATGCTATGCAACCATCACCATTGTTTCCAAACATTTTCCTCATCCCAAGTTGAAACTCTGCACCCGTTAAGCAATAACTCCTCCTTTGTGCTTCCTCCCAACCCCTAGTCTCTGGTAACCTCTAATCTGCTTTCTGTCTGTATGAATTTGCCTATTCTAGATACTTAATATATAGTACTCTGATTTTTATTATCTATGTTGATGGCATGTGATATTTATGGGGAGGTGAAAACAATTAATGATCTCCTCTTCCAGTTTGGGAATCATGTTCATGCCTCCTTAGTCAGATTGAGGCCAAAGAATGATAATCTAGTTATATCCATGTATATAATCAACATATTTTAACTATCTACTATGTAGCAGGGAATTTTTCATATTCCCTTAGGACCAAGTTTCTTAGTGAAACTCTTTCATCATCCCTTTAAGTAAATGAACTTTGTCTGCAGTAAACAGCCACAGATTTATCAACTGCTGAGATGGTAATATGAATCCTGCATACAGTGTACTTTGGTGAGGAAGGTAGGCATAGTCTTTGCATTAAAATAATGGATGTTTTAGCTATTTCACACTCATTTTTATGTTCTGGCACATCCTATGTGTTGAACTCAATACCAAGACAGTCTTACTTTAAGAAGCCTCCCAGCCTTCTCATGTCCCTTCACCCCATCACCACTCACTGCCATTACCACTCACTGCCATTACCACTCACTGCATCCCTCCACTGCCTTTACCACTATACAGCAAATGTGAAATAAAACTGTAATTTTGACATAGTGTCAAAACCTCTATTACTTATAGAGGCTTCATTTTTAGTATTGTTAGAAAATCTTCTAAAACAGACTTCTTCTGACGTTAACATTTACTCCAAATATACTTATGCAGAAATCGCTGATATTGCTATGCCGTATTATATAAGTGATAGTTATTTTCAGTTACTGAGAGAGAGCTATAGCACAAGTGATGGAAATTGTATAATTTATACAATTATACAAATTGAATAATTTGAATAGAGGACGGAGTGGTGGGTGGTATTTGGATAGGAGAAATTTCCAAAGGATATTAATGTTAAACATTCTTAAAATTTAATTATTCTAGTTTTATATATTCTCTAAATTTTCTTAGGTCTGTGAGTAGATAACATCAGAAATTATACAGAGAAACTGGTATCTTACTCTTTAATATAGTCATATAAAGATTACCAATTCTTGCCAACTGTGGTGGTTCATACCTGTAATCCCAGCACTTTGGGAGGCCAAGGTAGGAGGATTGCTTGAAGCCAGAAGTTTGAGACCATAGTGAGACCCTGTCTCTACAAAATAAAATTCTTTTTAACTAGCTGGGCATGGTGGTGCACCCCTATAGTGCTAACTACTCAGGCGGCTGAGGCAGGAGCATCACTTGAGCCCAAAGATTCAAGGTTACAGTGAGCTATGATCACGCCATTGCGTTCTAGCCTAGGCAACAGAGTGAGACCATGTATATATCTAAAAAATTTTTTATATTTTTTGGCCGGGCGCGGTGGCTCACGCCTGTAATCCCAGCACTGTGGGAGGCCGAGGCGGGTGGATCACGAGGTCAAGAGATCAAGACCATCCTGGTCAACATGGTGAAACCCCGTCTCTACTAAAAATACAAAAAATCAGCTGGGCATGGTGGCGCGTGCCTGTAATCCCAGCTACTCAGGAGGCTGAGGCAGGAGAATTGCCTGAACCCAGGGGGCGGAGGTTGCGGTGAGCCGAGATCGCGCCATTGCACTCCAGCCTGGGTAACAAGAGCGAAACTCCGTCTCAAAAAAAAAAAAAAAAAAAAAAATTTTATATTTTTTAATCACTAATTCCTCTTTTGTTAGAGATGAAAAAAAATAATAATGGACTTCCAAAGTCAAAACTGAAACGCAAGACAATTATGTAGAATTTTGTGTTTCTTGTTTTTATTTTTTAAGGTTAAATGTTCTATGCATTTTATACTCAATATTTTTCTTTAGGTGATTTAGTGGCCCTGAATACAAATTAATGCCCCACTCAAAGACAGACACTCTCCAAAACCACTTCTGTAGTTTTCTAGTACTGTGTAACTGTAGAAATGCTTTAATATGCATGTATTACTGTGTGGCAAATTATCTATTTTTATTTATAGTACATTTGTATTATAACATGGAAATCTTAATATACAAATGTTGTTCTATATTACAAAACAATCTTTTTCTAGAACATATTACTAATATTAAAATATTAGTGAACAACATTTGAAACACTAGCCTTTTTTTACCTCCAATGCAAATTTTCTCTAGTACCAAAAATCTTGGTGATTTTTAAAATAGAAAAGTGGAAATATTCTTTGGAAGAGTTTGAATCTGTTGTTTTTATAAGCATAAGTCATTTCTAAAACTCTAACGATTACAACTTTGTGAATGTTAATCGAGAATATCCCAAAGTAGGAATTTCACATGTCAAAACTATCTGGAAGCAACAAATCTATTCAATGAAATAGAAATATTATACAGAGTTCAGAGCACAAGTCTAACTTCTGTGAGGTACTGTTTACCAGAAACTACTCATTGACTGTAAGCCATAGCCTACATACTCTGTCAAGTCAAATACAAAAATGAATAAATACAAAACAGACCAATATAAAGGTAACTAGATTAATATGATACTAATTAGGGCTATTATTCCCTAACTCAGCAGTAACATCTTACACAGAATCAAGTTTTAGGCCAGGTGTCGTAACTCACACCTGAACCCCAGCACTTTGGGAGGCCAAGGCAGGAAGATCACTTGAGCGAGGAGTTTGAGGCCAGCCTGGCAATATGGCAAGACATCTCTAATTTTAAAAAATAAAACAAGAGAATTAAGTTTTAAAGTCAACAAAACGAAGCCACATAATGTCAAAATTATTCCACCAACTAGGAAGGAACAAAAGGAAAATCTGTGTTTCTGGGTAGGTGAACTATTCTGTTTCTAAGATAAATATCAAATCCCAAGGTATGAAGGGTATGAGTGGAGAATTCTAAAGTGTTTTGTTTTCTTACAGTATTTTTACACTTTTGCATTAATATAAGTGTCTAATAAAACTTATATGGATTAAGTTCAATGTGTATTTTATTTAACTCTCATATCTACCAACAAGCCATGAAAACATGTGGATGTTAAGGATCATATTTAACCACTTGCCAGGCTATGAGGAATTTCTTCTAATTAAAGTGTTGATTGGACTTAAATGAAAAACACAACTAATGGTCTACAAAGTATGATTCAGAAGTAAATTGGAAAGGCATCTGAAGTGCTACCACTATCTACTTCTAGTTCAAAGACCCAAAGCATGTACTTACCTAAAAATTAGCAACTGTCTCTATTTTATAAAAAGCTTATGCTGCTTGTGTGTTTTTCCCAACCATTTCCTCATTTGAGTATCATTAATACTTCTTATAAATCAATGTAGAGACTAAAATTTTCTTGTATTCTGTAAAACCTAGGAAGGACAAGTATAAAGCAATATAATATAAAGGGAAGAGACAGGAAAAGCTGGTTCTTTGTAACTCTGAACATATAAGGAAGGTATAAATTTTCATATATGCTGTATATAGCCAAACAATAGCCTCAGATTCTCTAGAATAAATTTTTTACTCATAAAGAACTAAGCAGGAGGAGCAAAAAAATGCTTCCTTTTTGATGTAAATCTAAAAGCGAGGACATAGAACAGTTAGGAGAATCAAGTGTTCATGACACCAGTTATAATTGTCATGGGTAGATCCCCACTGAAGGATGAGTAAACAGAAAAATATATATTATATGAGTTCTGTGAAAAAAATTGAATATGGCACTAAATTGAAGGCAAGGATGAATAGTACAAATATGTATAAGAACATATGTATGAGAGGAAATTAAATGCAATTTTTAAAATATATCCCATATTCTCAATAATAGATCTTTAAAAAACAATTGAAAACTGAAAAATAGGAAAAATGAAATGGTTGCTGGCTACTGTAAGAAAATACTGCCCAAAAACTGTTTGACATGATGGAAAGAATCATATTTGCCTTTGTCATAAAAGACCAGTAGTCACAATAGAAAATGAAATCCTTGACAGAGAAAGATGTTTTTAATTCTTCCAGAATGTAAAAGAAAATAACATGAAAGATGAAATGATGAAATAAAATGCTAGATAGAGAGAGCAGAGAGACAGATCCAACCAAAACATAGTAATTCCCAAGAAAAGAATACAGAATAAATGGAACAAAAAGAACGTGCAGAAATTTTAACAGCAAAACAAAAACACTGTGACTCGAATTTACAAATCAAAACAGGATTCATCATGCTTCAAGCAAAATTAATGAGAGGCAATCCATGCATAGATATCCTAGCAATTATCTTTCCCCCATCATCCCACTCTACCAAACGTCCTTGGCCTTTTAACATTTTATTTTAAAATAATTTACACTTACAGAAAGGTTGTAAAAAAAAATACAGAGTTCATATATCTCTTCACTCAACTTCTGATTTTAACAGCTTATATAATCAAAACAATTAGTAAAACCAAGAAATTACCATTCATAAAGTACTATTAAGTAAACTACAGACCTATTAAGTAAACTACAAACTTCATCAACTTTTTCACTAATGTTCTTTTTCTGTTCTAGGATGTAATATTAAATCCTACATTAATTTGTCATGTCTCCTTATTCTCCATCAATCTGTGACATTTACATAGTCTTTTGTTGTCTTTCATGACCTTGATTCTTTTTTAAAATACTGATTAGTTATTTTGTAGAACACTCTTTACTTTGGGTTTGGCCTATGTTTTCTCTTAATTAGATAAAGGTTTTCAATTTGGAACAATAATATCACAGAGGTGATATGCCCTTATCAGTGTGTCATGTCAGGGGTATGAGATGCCAATGTGTCTCATTACTGGCAGTGTTAACTTTTTTTTTTTTTTTTTTTGATCACTTTAAGCATAAAAAGTAACTTGCCCACAGTATCATAGTTGAGTAAGTGGCAGATCCAAGACTCTAATCCAAGCATGCTTTCTACCATAGAGAAAAAGTTAGCTGGTCCCTTAAATCCCTGCAGTGAAGATGACTGACAAACTGTGCACAAAGAACTTTCCATTAGGATTTTAGTGCCTCCCTCATAACTATGAACATGCAGCCACATTAGAAGAAAACCTCTAGAGTGAGAGAACAAAATAAACAGAAAAAAAGAAATTCACAAGAAACATACAATGCAGGGAGCAGAAGAAAATATCGAAGAAACTACAGTTAATATGCTCTCAGAAACAGACAAAAACTAATGAGAAGTGGTACATGCATAGACACCCTGATACTTTTTCTCTCAAACATCTGTCCTTTTGATTTTTTAGCCTTGTATTTTGAAATAATTTCAGATTTACTGAAAAATTGTAAAAATTAAATAGAGTTTCTATATATCCTTCACCTACTTCATCCTTTGGCTGGCAGGCACTGGCACAGGAAAGGAACATCAGTACATTCTAAACTATATACCTTATTCTAAAATTTCACTAGTTTTTCCACTAATGTGACAACTGAAATAAATTATGTGTGAGTTAAACATTAAAGGCAAAAGTTTTCAGAAAAAGAACCAAAAAAGATTGAGGTGAATAACAATAGAGAAAAGATAAAATTAGATTAATCCAAGAAGTCAAATATTTTTTAAATTGCAGAAAGAGGAGTAGAGAAAATTGTTCGGAGGAAATTATCAATAAATTAATACAAGAAAACTTCCTAGAAATTTAAGGACAAGAGTCTGTAAATTGAAAGGGCCTACCAACTACTCACCACAATTACTGCAAAAGACTCACACTAAGTCAAATTATTGTGAAATTTCAGAATGGCAGGAATAATAGAAAAAATTTCAAAAGCTTCTAAGGAGAGAAAATAGATCACATTTCCCCTTGATCTTATCTATTTCTTAAAATAAATTTTACAAAAACTTTTACCTCAAATGTATCATGTAACCTGGAAATAATTACAGTGGTTCACTTTGTCTCAATGGTTCACTTTGTAAGAAAGTTTAGTATATTTTTTGCAGTAATTTTCTGCTTCCTTTTTCCTTTTGCAGACTTTAAATAGAATTCCATCCACTTGAGTGAGTTTTTCTATGCACAACTAAATCAGATAAAATACATTCAGATAAAATTCCATTCCATACATTTTCTTTGCCATTCTTTCTTCAGTACTTTAGACCTTAGGTATACCATTCACAAACCAGTGTTAAGTGTATTGTACTTTTCGTTTATATTTAAACTTCAAAATGATAACAGGTTTTAAAGTATTTGTACATTGCAGAACACTTTATCTTTGCAGAATAAATTCTTTCTGCAATGAGATATTCCTAACCCAAATTGTATTAGCTCTTTATTGCAGTGTGAAAATAGCTGCTTGTTTCATCTTATAAATCTTTCAGGAAGAGTTCTTCATGTCATCCTGGAAATTTAAACCAAGGTTTATTTAGAAGCCTCCTCATTAAACTGTAAAGTTTGGTCAAAAAAAATTTACTTAAAAAATATTTATAGGATCTTTTCTGTTCCATACTGTCAATTTTGTCTTACTCCTATAATGCTTATATGAGCTGGAGATTACCTCAATTCCCTTTATTTTTACTTCCTATATTGACTTGGTACATTTTTTTCTCATTTTTGAATGCTGCTCCTTAAGAAATTTTCTTAAAAGTAAGGAAAGGGAATAAAAATCAGATCAGCTTGTTTATCCTTCTAATCTGGCAAAAATACACATATTTAATTGGAGGATGATATTACAACTATAGCCAGAATAGGCTGGGCGCAGTGGCTCATGCCTTAATCCCAGCACTTTGGAAGATCAAGGTGGGCAGATCACTTGAGGCCAGGAGTTCAAGACCAGTCTGACCAGTGCAGTGAAACCCTGCCTCTACTAAAAATACAAAAAAAAAAAAAAAAAAAGCTGGGCGTGGTGGTACATACCTGTAATCCCAGCAGCTCGGGAGCCTGAGGCACAAGAATCACTTGAACCCAAGAAGCAGAGGTTTCAATGAGCCAAGATCATGCCACTGCATTGCATCCTGGGTGACAGAGCGAAACTGTCTCAAAAACAAACAAACAAAAACTATACCTAAAATAAAACTTGACTTACAGATTTAAGTTATTACTGCCATTTCTTTAAATATTGCTACATACTGTCAAATCTGGCAGAATCTTCATGTATTATGGATCATTAGTTAACTCTATAAGTCACATAAATAAGCTGTCCTTCACATAAAAATAACATATGGACTCTACCATATTACAAGCCTTAAGTAAGAGCTCATTCTCACTAGTTCATCAAATATCCATTGAGCATGACATTTGAAAAATAGTATCTGCAGTGCTGTAAATACAATTAATAAGACCTTACCCTCAAGATTACTTTCAGCTGTCTTCATGACCTAAGCCCATAATTTTCTTGTAACTTAAACTGTTACTTTAGAATTGTCAATGGTACCAGGTGTGGTGGTTCATGCCTGTAATCCCAGCACTTTGGGAGGCCGAGGCAGGTGGATCACAAGGTCAGGAGTTCAAGACCAGCCTGGCCAAAATGGTGAAACCCTGTCTCTACTAAAAATACAAAAACTAGCCAGGCGTGGTGGCACATGCCTATAGTCCCAGCTACTCGGGAGGCTGAGGTAGGAAAATTGCTTGAACCCAGGAGGCAGAGCTTGCAGTGAGCCAAGATCATGCCACTGTACCCCAGCCTCGGTGACAGAGCAAAAGAAAAAAAAAAAAAAAAAAAGAATTTTCAATGGCTATTTCCTTTAAATATGGCAAAATTCAGTGCCAACATGTGCTTTTTATTGAAACTGGAAGGACCTAAGTTAAATTAGCTTGTTTTGGAAATAAGTAAAAAGAATAAATGTGGGAAATATCAATAGATCTTCTCTAGGATATCAAATTAAGTTATATATACTATAATGCACATTTCTAAAAATTCTTATGTAAACATTTATCACTCAAAGGTATCACTTTTCTATTTTGAAATGAGTAAAAACTATTAGCAACAAGGCAAGGATGTCCCCTCCTACCATTTTTTTCAACTAACAGTAAAACACAGAATAAGCAGAGATTTAACTTAACCATGGTAACAAATGCACACATACTTATTTTCCTAAATATCTAAACATATATCTATTTAATCCTGTTATTTGTAGTCTCAAAAGCACTAGTGTTTTATAGCTTCTTTCTCTCAAGGTTTCTATTAAACTTGTAATTTCTGATTGAATTAAAGTGAATCCAATATATTTAAGTCTGGTAATAAATTATTCTCACATTATAAAGTTGTCTTAGTTCAGGCCACTATAACAGCTACATCATAGACTGGGTAGCTTATGCAACAAACATTTATTTCTCAAAGTTTTGGAGACCAAGAGGTTGGAAAGTCCAACGCTGAGGTGCTGGGAGGTCTGGTATCTGTTAAGAACTAACTTCCTGGTTTGCTGATGCCTGTCTTCTCCAGTCTGCGAGGTGAAAAGCAGAGAGAGCAGAAGCAAGCTCTTTCCTGTCTCTTCTTACAAGGGCACTAATCCCATTCATGAGAGCTCACCCTCATGACCTAATTACCTCCCAAAGATCCCACCTCCAAATACCATCACACTGGGCTTTTACACATGAATTTGGGTGGGATACAAACATTCAGTCCATACCAAGAATATATTCACCATATGCACTTAGAGCACCTTATTAAGGTTTCCTTTCCTAGTATTATCAGAAGTTCTTAGCCTGAAAACTTCTTTCCAGACTGGAAAGTTAAACCAGGGGTCACAAAAGGGCCCAATAGTAAATGTTTTGAGCTTTACAGGCTAAATACATAGTTGCTATCAAAATTACTCAACTCTGCCATTGTAACATGAAAGTAGCCATAGACAAAACAGAAACAATGAGTAAGACTGTGTTCCAGTAAAACTTTATCTATAAAACAGGTGATGGGGAGGGATAGCATTAGGAGAAATACCTAATGTAGATGATGGGTTTATGGGTGCAGCAAACCACCATGGCACATGTACACCTGTGTAACAAACCTGCATGTTCTGCACGTGTACCCCAGAACTTAAAGTATAATAAAAAATAATAATAAATAAATAAAAATTTTTTTAAAAAACAGGTGATGAGCCAGATTTGGCCTGCTGTCCATAGTTTTATGACCCTTGAGTTACAGTATAATATGAAATATAGCATAAATGCATTTGCTATAATTTTATTTTTAATTATTTCTTTTAAATCTATTTTTTAGTTTAACATGAATTATCTGACCCTGAGCCTCTGGGCTATTTTAATATTTACATTAGCCATAAGCCCTTACTAGCCAAAATACTGAAGTGAGGGGGAAGTGTAAGTAAAAGGTAATTTGTGATATTTATTCATTCATTACTGTGTAAGGATGAGTATTAATTGGTACGGTAATCTGAGTAAATCTTACACTTCTTTTTTGGGGAAAAATCTTACTGTTTTATTTTCAGATCCAATTATGGGTGTCCATTCTTAGTTTGAGCACTCACTTTCCTTGAATTCTGTGTCGATCATTCCTTCTAATTGAACATTCTTTTCTCCTTTTACCTAGTCTTTTCTTCTTTTCCGTTAGAACCTAGACTACTTGGATAGGCACTGTACTTATCATTA
This sequence comes from Sapajus apella, assembly GCF_009761245.1. NCBI lineage: Eukaryota > Metazoa > Chordata > Mammalia > Primates > Cebidae > Sapajus > Sapajus apella. Next base: position 41,759,732 of record NW_022436950.1, read on the forward strand.
CATAAAATTCTACTCATGAAACCTTAATCTCTTACAGAATAGTTTTTTAAAATTATTTGAATAATATCTTCCTCTACTTTCAGGACATATGATGAGATCAGGTAGTAGGATTTTGTATTCTACACATCATTAACAGCATTTTAAATTTACCTTAGAAAAGTGTCGGGGAAGAATATAGGGGTATGCTTTTTATTCCATATGAAATTATTTCATATGAAATTGTTTATTCAGTATTGCAATCTATTCAAACTACTCATCTTAAGATATATTGCCAAGATATGTTTGACAGCTTCTTGTTAGCCAAATCCCAAAGGTCTTGTGCTAGTCTTTGTCTTCTTAGATTTTCTTTAATTCAATACTGTCAACTAGCCTGTCTTCAAATTTTATTATTCCTAAGATATGACTCTCTTTCTTTGCCTTCAGTTTGATCTTTCAGTGTCTCTTTAAGAAATATATTTCTTCCTCTCTTATCAACCACTAATTATAGCACAATTCCCTTTTTCCTCTAAACTGTCTTCCTAAGGGAGTTCTCTAAGTTCATTGTTGTAAAGAAGTCAAAAGCAGTCTTGAATAATCCAGACTGTCTAATGTCAATTTGGTGCAGCTTATTCTATGTCCTCTTCCTCATTGGTACTAGATCAGAAACAGTCATCTCCATCAAGTTGTCTTCCATAAATTCCTTTAGTATTGTGTCTATTAGCTCTTTAATTTTTCTAAGATCTATATCTTGAAACCCTTCACCCTCCACCGTTTTTTTCATATCCATAATCTCTTTCATGATTTCCATGATTGGCTCTGTTGTAAATCCTGTGAAGTTATGTACAACATCTAGACACAGTTTCTCCAGTAGGAATTTATTATTTCAGGCTTGATGGTTTTCCAGCTTTTTCTATAACAATGGCATCTTCAATGCTGTAATCCCTCCAGACTTGCATGATATTCTCCCTTTGGGGTCTCTTCCATAAAGTTGACAATTCTTTCCATAAAATATCATGTGTAATGAACCTTAGAGGTCCTTATGACCCTCTGAGGTTGAATTAGAGGCATTGTGTTTAGGGACAAATAGACCACTTTGATACCTTCAGTGTTGAACTCGTAGGGTTCTGGGTGGCCAGAGCATTGTATAATATCAAAAGAGTTTTAAAAGACAATCTTTTACTGGCATGCTACTTTTTCACTTCAGGGACAAAGCATCAGTAGAACCAATTCAGAGAAAGGATTCTTACTGTCCAGGCCTTCTTGTTGCACAGTCAAAAGTCTGGCATCTGGTGTTTATGTTTTCCCTTCAAGATTCAGGTATTAGCAGCTTTATAGATAAGGGCAGCACTGATCATAAACCTGACTGCATTTGCAAAAAACACTAGAGTTAGCCTCTCCCTTCCTGCCTTAAATCCTGATGCTTCCTTCTCTTCCTTATTAATAAATGTTCTTTTGGCATTTTCTTTTCTTGAATAAGGCACATCTGTCTGCATTAAAAACCTGTTTAGGCAGATATCCTTTTTCCTCAATGATTTTCATAATGGCATCTTGGAACTCATCTGCTGCCTTCTGGAACTCATCTGCTGTCTTTTAGAAGCTGTTTCTCCTGTTATCTTGACATTTTTTAAGCCAAACCTCTTTCTAAAATTATCAAACCACCCTTTAGTGGCATTAAATTATCCAGCTTTAGATCCTTCACCTTCCTTTTGCTTTAAGTTTTTATATAATGACTTCGCTTTTTCTCAAATCATATTAGAGTCCATAGGTTTGCCTTTCTTATAGCAATCCCACATCCACATAAAAGCTGCATTTTCTAACACAAGATAAAAAGATATTATTTTACAAAAAGTCCAAGGTGTTTGTGCCTGCTGGCATAGCTGCAGCAGTGCCTTCATGAATTTCCTTTTTTTTTTTTTTTTACAGTGGTCCTTATGCTGGATTCATTTGTCTTGAAGTGGTGAGCAGCCTCAGCTGCAGACCTCAATCTGCAGTGTATACAAAGCAATTCAACTTTTTCTTATAATGTCATGACTTTGCTTCTTGGGAGCACTTCCTGCATTATTAGTGGCATTTCTTAAGGGTCTTATGGTGTTATTCAAGGTTTACAGTATTGCACTAAACATGAGAAATATGCAAAAACTGAGAAAGATTAAATTTTACTTTGATATGCAATTTGCTGGAGAGGTGAACTGCTCACACAGAGATGATTACCATCACATGGTATTTTAAGCAGACACAATACTTGAGCTCATCATTTGAGCATACTGCAATAGTAATAGGAAGTTGCTATGAAATTTTTATAGTAATACAGTATGAACCTACTGTAAATTTTATGAAGTTATGATATAATACTGCATCTTTACATTTGTTTATATTTCTCTCAACTGCAAATGGCACCATGTATGGTCTGTGTTTATATGCAGAAGTTTTGATAAATTTTAACTTTTTATTAAAAATTTGTGTATATTTTATGGTAGTAAATGATAGAATAACCCTACATATATTTTATGCACTCATGACATACCTAACTTTAAAAATGCCTCATTAATTTTTTCAGTATTTCTTAGGCAGTACAGCTCATCTGTGAGTTTTTTCAAATTGTTGCAAATCTCCAAATAATTTTCTGATATATTTATTGAAAAAAACTTTACATGTAAGTGGCTAGGTGCGGTGACTCATGCCTGTAATCTCAGCACTTTGGGAGGCTAAGGTGGGCGAATCACTCGAGGCCAGGAGTTTGAGACCATCCTGGTCAACATGGTGAAACCCTGTCTCGACTAAAAATACAAAAATTAGCCAGGAATGGTGGTGCATGCCTGTAATCCCAGCTACTCAGGTGGCTAAGGCACAAGAATCACTTGAGCCCAGGAGGCAGAGGTTGCAATGAGCCAAGATCTCACCATTGCACTCCAGCCTGGGTGAAAGAGTGAGATCCTGTCTCAGGAAAAAAACAAAACAAACAAAAAAAAAACTTCACATATATTTAATAAGTACACCCATGCAGTTCAAACTCATGTTGTTCAAGGGTCAGCTTTATTTATTTATCTCTCCACTGCCAAATCCTTTTTCAAAGCTACATTACTGCCTAATAGGATTACTCTATATATATATATATTTTGGAGACAGAGTCTTGCTCTGTCACCTGAGCTGGAGTGCAGTGACATGATCTCAGCTCACTGCAACCTCTGCCTCCCAGGCTCAAGCGATTCTCCTGCCTCAGCTTCCTAAGTAGCTGGGACTATAGGCGTGTGCCATCACACTCAGCTAATTTTTGTATTTTTAGTAGAGATGGGCTATCACCATATTGGCTGGGCTGATCTCGAACTCCTGACCTCATGATCCACCCACCTTGGCCTGGATCCATCAGGTGATCCACCCGCCTCGGCCTCCCAAAGTGCTGGGATTACAGACATAAGCTACCATGCCCGGCCTAGGATTAGTATACATTTCTTCAAAACTTCTACATCTTCACTTCCCACCTTTTAGTCATGCATAAAATCTGAATTTAGCTTTTATCTGACATTAAGTTTTCCCCTCTTATCACTCTCATCAACTGTTAGCCACACCCTTACCATTAAATATTATATTCTCTGGCCAGGCACGGTGGCTCATGCCTATAATCCCAGCACTTTGGGAGGCCAAGGTGGGTGGATTGCCGGAAGTCAAGAGTTCAAGACCAGCCTAAGCAGCATATGAAACCCCATCTCTACTAAAAATTCAAAAATTATCCGGACATGGTGACGTGCACCTGTAGTCCCGGCTACTTATGACGCTGAGGCACGAGTATTGCTTGAAGCTGGGAGGCAGAGGTTGCAGTGAGCTGAGATCACACCACTGCACTCCAGCCTGGGCAACAGAGTGATATATATTCTCTCCAGTTTTACCATATTTATCAACCTAAATTATTCATATATGAATATACTGAAGTTAGTACTGGTCCCTGTTCTCTCTAGCACATTGAGCCTTTAACCAAGTAATTTCATATACATAAAACAATTTAACTTCATTTATCTCTGTTTCACCTGGGAGGACCAGTGTTTATTGGGTTACAGCCAATAGCCTATAAGTAGTTAACTGGGTATGAATAGTTGTGTATTATCATAATAGATTTTATTCATTCAGCAAATATTTATTGAGCACCTACCTTGTGCTTGTCATTATTCTAGGTATTGGGAATACAGCTATGAACATTAGTAAATGGTACTGGACAGTATTAAACAGGCCAGGGAAATTTAGGCCAGTCTGTAGAGTTTGGTTTTAGCAAACCCAACAAAGTTGAGCCATTAGAGCCATGCTATCTCCAATATGGTACCCACTAGCTACATGAGGCTATTTAATTTTTATTTTAAATTAATTTAAATTAAATTAAAAATTCAGTTCTTGAGTTGCAACTAACCACATTTCAAGTGCTAAATAGCCGCATGTGACTAGTGGCCACTGTACTTGATAGTGTAGACGTAAAACATTCCCAGCAACATAGACTGTTCTATTAGAACTGCTCTAGAGTTAGTAGAACAAATATGGAAAATTTTGAGCCTATCCACAATTTAAAATATGTCTTAGGACAGCTTGCTTCCCTAAATTAGGAGCTGGCTTAGGCCCAAATTGCCAAAAAGGTAGTAGTAACTAGGTTGATTCTTTGACCCAAACTAGTATTAACAACAACAACAATAAAAATGCCAGGATGACACAGGTATGTGAAATTCTTCTGAATTATACAGTGTAAGTACCTATATGCCTGTCCTACTTATGCCCACTTAAAGGATACTTTTGGGTTTTGGACAACTTTCTAAAGAGCCTCCTGCCAAAAACACAATTCCTCTTTTAAAAACAAGTTTTTAAGACTCACCTAAGAGAAGGAAATGTAACTCGTAATCTGTGCTGACCCATCCTTTGTTTTATTTACCAAACATTTATACTGTAATACTAGACTAGAGATTGTTTAATATCAATTCTAAGCTCTCAGCAGAAACAAGCTTTTCCTGAGTTCAGGGGCCCTCCTAATTGCTAGCCTCTCACTTTTTAACATTTTAATTTAATTGGTACCAAAGTTCTGCAGATATTTAGTGAATGTTGATTGATCGTCTGCACTCATCTGTTCTAACTAATCTTTTTTTTTTTCCATTCAGTGTTCCTGATCTATATTTTCTCTTTACTTAACAGACAGTGTGGAGCATTCATTATTAAGACAATTGGGCAGCTCTAGTCCAGCTCAACTGATTTCTTGTCCAGTGATCCTTGTGTGGCCGAGATCCAGCTTCAACAAAACAGCTAGAAACTGCCCATTGTGAAACTTAGGGTTAGTTAATACCTCACCATACTCAGTTATTCCAATATAAGCTGTCTAAATTTGATAAAATTTGCTTTTTCAGCTGTTCTACAAAATTATTTAGGTAGATGTGGCATGTTGGTTTTTTATGTGCTAATCTAACTGTAATGACCTTTTCTACAACATGTTTTATCCATTCCATAAATAATAACCACACTGGGAATAGTGAGGTGTCTTTTATTTTCTCTGCTTTGGGTTATTTTTCCTTATCAAACTATTAGATGTTATGTTTCACATTATTTTATATTTATTTTCACATTTAGGATAAGAATCACTTTTAATTATAACACTTTTAATACTTTTAATATTTTACACTTTTAATATTTTACAACAGTATACTATTTTAATATTAATGATTTAATTCTATTTTTTGCTTTGCCATTTTGTCATTTAATATGCTTTTGTCTAATTTTTCATTCATCTGTAACTGCTACTCCTTAATTTTGCATCTGCTATGGTTTTCAGAATCTGAATGGTATTTATATTTCTTTTTTATAACATTTTCCAAATATTAGAAATACCATCAACATGATCAATATTCTTGCCTTTTCATGTAATTTGACTATATTAAATTATTTCTCCAATGTTTAAGACAATATTGAAATCCTCCTATAACATAATTTATTTGGTATCAAATTTTATAAAATATGGATCCACCTTGGGAATTTTGATAAAAGAAGAGTTCACCTCTGACATGATCGCATAACATTGATTGAAATTCCACCAAATTAATGTTCTTTGAACGCTTTAATCCTTAAACCTTTTCTTCTTATATGCAACCAATATATTCAATTATACATGTGATTAATTTTAAAAAGGACAATTGTTTCCATAAAATGCAAAACTATTTTTTACACCAAAAGAAAATTTTAGATTCTGATTATAAAGCCAGTTTTTACTATAAAATTGGAAAATAGATGGGAGGGGAAGTCATTCATTCTTCAAAAGGTACAGAACAAATCCTACACAGGGGTTTTTAATCTCTAAAATTTCTACAGTAGTACAGGAAATATTCCTCTTTATATTCTTTTGCAGTTCTTTCACTGACTTGCTAATTTTAGGTGGTGGGGGCAGGGGGAGCCATAAAAGTTGGTATTCCCCTAATAAATGTATCTCTTTTATCTCCTGTTTCAACCCCAAATGTATTCCATGCTCAGCAGCAGCAGCAGAAATAATAGGATATAGATCACAAAGCTTTTTCTGGTGAGTCAAATAGGGTGTTTTCTTTTGAAACTGTAATGAATATGTTTGCTAGTCAAATTGTTTTATGAGAACAGCAGAACTTTATGAATGTATACTAGCATACAAGGATCTCAAGTACATTGATTATTCTCAGTTTTAGGAATGTAAATAGATTAAGTCCCACAATGAAATTTCAAAAGTTTTTGTTCTGTAAGGAAAAAATTACTAACCACTGATGTTTGAGATTTTCTTTTAAAAAACTATCCTTGAGAACCAAAAAGTTTATGTTTTTATTTTCAAATGTTAAGATGCTAAACAAATCCTGGACTGCTAATAAAAATTAATGATGTATTATTGGATAAGGAATTTTGATAATAATTGATACCCAAGTGTGTTTCTTCTACAGAGCTATATAGATAATATGCATACACATATATACATGTTTATATACATATATACACAGATATATACAATTTATACATATATACACACATATATACAATTTATACATATATACTTTCTTAGAATTTAACTTTATTTTTAGAAGCTAATAAAAATTTTGGAGTTTCTTAACAATCTGAATAAATGGAGGATATAATTCAGCCTTCTTTATGGCCTAGCTTAATAGCTCAAATATGTTACTCTTTTTTTTTTTTTTTTAAAGAGACATTCTTGTTCTGTGGCCGAGGTTGGAATGCAGTTATTCGATCACAGCTCACTGTGACCTCAAACTCCTGGCCTCAAGCCATCCTCTCACCTCAGCCTCCCCAGGTGCTGGGATTACAGGCTTGAGCCACCGCACCCGGCAATCTTTTATTTTTTGTAGAGACGGGGTCTTACCAGGTTCCCCAAGCTGGTCTCAAACTCCTGGGCTCAAGTGATCCTTTCTGCTTTGGCCATCCAAAGTGCTGAGATTATAGGCATCAGCCACTATACCCAGCCCCAAACATGTTACTTCTAAAAACAGATAGATTGAGAGAACAAAAATTCTCCATACATGTACTAAGTAAAACCCATTTTATTTCTTTCCATTTTGTAGTATATCTCTAATAGATAATTTTGAAAAGTAAGGTTTTACTTAGGACCCATTCTGAAGGACAATCTGAAGAAATTATCTGAAATTCACTTGATGTTGGAATAAAATGGATAATATAGATATTAGTACATGTACCAAAATCACAAGGTAATAACTTTGCAAACTGTTTTCCCAAAATCTCCAATACAATCAGAGATAGAAAGATGGTAACATGTCAAAAGATAAAGAATCTTGGGAAATTAGACTTTAACTTTGTCAGCTGATTTCAGAAGGATGGCTTGGAAAGAGGTATGATTTAGTTTATAACAGATTGCTTTATAAATTTCACAAGAACAGTACAGTTTTCAAACAAATTTATACATGATAATCCCCATATGTAGGAGTGTGTTTCCTGGATTTATACTACACTTAACTATAAAATAATGAATTGGGAGTTACACACAAAAATTCTTTGTATATTTCCCAGAAACTGTGCTTCAATTAAATTAAAATACAGAATCAAAGGACTTTTAGGAGAGTATCTAATATAACTTCAATATCATGCTTCAACAAGCTCTTTGTTGTAATAAATTGTTGGCCTCTAGACCTATAGTTTGACTCCAATTTCTTCTGAAATCCCTATAGACTTAAAAGTGGCAAAGGGGCAATTTTTACCCAAAGGATGAATATAAATAATATTTATAATTGGTGCTGTTTCTTTCAACTCTATTGAGTGTTTTTAATCCCTGTGCATAAGTCCTTAAAAATATGGCATCAGCTTTGTCCTTCTATGTTGAATACCACTCTCTGATTAGCAGCTATGGTAGCTGCTGTTTGTTGGACTTACTCTTCCCTTTGAAACACAGGAGTGTGAGAAGTGGCCTCTCTATTCTTAGAGCCCAAGGCCCCTCATTTCCTCCCCTGTTAAGAGTTTTCTCACTTCAGGAGATGGGCAACAGTTGGTGGCTGTTCATCAGAGAAACTCTGGGGGACCTAGATCCTCACACTTCTTGGAATATACCTATAAGATTCTGGTATACCCTTAAGCCTAAAGAGAAAATGTCTAAGAAGAAAGTTATTTGATTAGACTTGTACTTTTTTCTTTCTCCATTTCTCTAAGAGTTTTTATTTCCTGGGAAAAATTATTGTTTTAAAAGATGGTAGTTTTTGTGTTGTTATTTTGTTTTATGAGTCAAGTTTCTTTCCAGAGGTATAAAGCCTTGAAAGCAACTGTCCCTAACTTCTTAATATTTATTTTCTCCCTTTACTAACCACTGACCAGTTTTGTGGCATTCTCTCTATACCTTTGTCTTTGATGGCTTTTAATCCTTCAAAAAGTTTTCCCCTCAGAAAATTTCAAGCTAGAAATTAAACTCTACTTGTTCTATCTCATGGGTTCCATAGGCCTATTAGTTGCCCTTTCTCTTTTTCTTTTCTTTCTTTTTTTTTTTTTTTTTTGCAGAGGACTGGTAAGCATGGATGTGGGGGACAGTATCTCTCTCTTGTCCAGGCTGATGCAATCATAGCTCACTACAACCTCAAACTCCTAGACTAAGCAATCTTCCCACCTCAGCCTCCAGAGTAGCTAGGACTACAGACATGTACCAACATTACTATACCTGTCAATTTCTTAAATTTTTTTTTGTAGAAATGAGGTCTCATTAGGTTTCCCAGGCTTGAACTCCTGGCCTCAAGAGATCCTCCCACCTCAGCCTCCCAAAGTGCTGGGATTTACAGGTGTTGAGCCACTGCACTGGGCCTTAGTTGTCCTCTTTCAATCTGGGAAGCCTTTCCTGTCTACCCACTGGAATATCTCTTCTCCAACTTGTTCTCCAAATACTATTCCCTTGTTTGGATCAATTTTTTTAAAAACTGATGTGCTGACAGTGAGAAAGACCTCCCTTCATTCTAGGCTTCTCCTCTTTCCGGCTACTAGCCTTATTATGGAGGACCTCTATTTTCTGTTTTGGGTAGAATGTTTCCAAATTTCTAGAGACTCTTGAGTCTTTTCTTACTAAATTCAGTTAGCCTCCTTGACTAAAAATGATAGGGTTTAAGGATATTCATTATGTAGCCCTTATGTATGTACTGTCATCTCTGCTTTCATTTTCAAATAAAATTCTACACTTAAAGAAAAAAATGCAATTAAGCATATTTAATTTTGTAAGAGTTTTGTCCAGTTCCAAGCATATCACAGATGATATTTAAATCCAAATGATACTTTCACAAAAGTCTATATTAACCTAAATATATAATCTAATCATACTAACTGGAATTCTAGATTTGGAAAAATAAAGGCAAAATAGATAAAAGTATCTTTCCTTCCCTTGACTTCCCTAAGAAAAGGATAAAAGAGAATGCCTATTAACCCAAAAGACTTAATCCAGTTTGGTAGAATTTCCAGTAGTATAATGCAACACGAAAACATTTCAGACAATATTATGGGAAAGATGTTTGGCTAAGGAATCCAGCTTAAATGTACATAAATCATACTTAAGAATGTCATTCTTAGTTTTCACAGCTCTTTTCTTCCATTTCTAAACCCATTGGCATATTCTTAAAGCTCCAAGGTTTTCACAACAGTTCCTAATAATAACAGAGCAAGCATTTTAGAAGTATGAAAAAAGAGAACCAGAATAGTTTTTGCTTGAACATGGAGTGTTATATCCTTTTAATTTTCTATTAATTTTGCTTTATATATTATAAGAGAAAAATTTAAAAGATGATGATCAGAGAATTACCTTTGTTACTAAATCCTAAAGATCAGACGAAACTAGCAAGGATATGTTAGTTAATACAAATCTTTTGTACATCTGTATTTTCTTCTTTATTTCAAAAAAACTGTCCTGTTTGCCTGGAAGGATTTCACAGGTACAACCCTAGTTAAGGATAAAATACTGACATTTTTTACTGCAATTTAGTCGATTTCTATTTGTGAAGGCTGAGTCTATCATATATTCTATGAGTTATCTCAGTATTTTCTCCATCAAATGGGACTTGTGGTATTTACATTAATAGTGGTTTTACTTTTCCTTATGAAGCATTTGCGATCAAAACATTTCTAAATTCATCCTTCAATATCTCATAGTATTTGAATTTCAGATGCCTTTTGGGGTACAATTGCACATGTCATCATTCTGGTTTTTTTTTTTAATTTAATGGAATATAATCATCTGAAACTTGAGGCTTTGTGATAATATATAGTGAAGTCCTTTTATATTATAGAAATATCTTCGTGCTTAGAGCTTTTAAATCACTATATTATATATACACAAATATATGCATATATACATGTATAGATATAAAGGATAAAAGAGAAAATATATATTAATTAGAACAGACAGTATTATTGTAATATTACTTATTAACAAGTAGTGTGGCACCTATTCTAGTTGTCTGGACTGGGAATCTGAGGCTAGAGACAGCTTCTAATTTTTTAACAGGTGAGTTTTTGCAGCTTTATCTATTAGCTATCATTCCATCCCTTTGTGAAGGTATCATAAAAAACAACTGACAAATCCCATCTAATTAATGGGTCAGAATTCTGTGGGCTTATTTCTAGTTTGGAGGGAAACTGACCAACATCTGATTTTTGATAAATATAAAATTCTGAATTCCTCATTAAGATTTAGTTTGTCTTGCATCAAATGTTTAACTGGTGGTTTCCTACAGAACTGGAGTTTAAGTATTTGTATTAGTGATCTAAAGCATTATTTATTTAACTTCTTCCTCCTGCCCCCCAGTGAATAAATGACTTTGTTATCTTAGTAACTGTATTAAAAATAGCAATGGAGAATTCAGGACATCTTTTCACATCACCTTCAGTGCACACAGGCTCCTTTGTTAACCCAAGTGTGCCAGGTGAATATTATGGTTATGCCATGATATGAAAAAAGTTTAGAAAGCTGAAGAAAGGATAATGTGTTTGGTTTTTTTATGGGACTTTTTGAAGCTAAACACTACTTTTTAAGATTCAAACTTTGATTTGGGATATAAACTTAACACTGTATACAACTCATTTGATCCATTCACTTGCTTCTTGAAAATTACTTTCTAAAGAACTGTCACCTTTGCTTAAATTTTCTATATCCATTATAGAGATTTCAGCTTCCCTTATTTTCTTCTAAATGATGGATTATTTGGAGAAACATCCAGAATTCATTCTAAATGTCATTTCTTCACATAAATCATCCAGTTGGTCTTTCCTCATTAAACATCCTTCAAACCAAACATCTTCATACATGATAGCTAAAGGTAAGTGACAATACAGTTTTTACTGACATGATTTAATCTCAGGTCATGCAGTTTCAAAAGAATCTCATCTTTATTGTTAATAAAGTACAGTCCATTCTATTACAGTAAGACAGACTTACAATTATGTTCTGTCTGAATATGGTCATGTGTAGTAGTATAACTACATCTTTTTTCAGAACTGATTACAACTTTAGATACGAGCCAAGTTCCAATGTAATTATTAGTTTAACCTTCTCTGAAACAACATTATAAGGATTCAGAATTAGGTGTCCTTGTTCTACAACACATATTTCCTCTTGAATCTCACTCCCACCTGCATTGATGAGCAGCAGACTTGATTTTTATTATGTTTATAGAAATCAAGGTGATTCACCTATAGAGGAGGTCCTCTGATGTTTCATCAGTTATATCAAATTCCACTTTAACTTCTGATCTTTGTAATAGCCAGACAGTTCTTGACTTTGCTGATCTCTGCTTAGAGATCTTACATGGGGTAATAATCTACTTATCATCCAAATATGAATACTTAAGAGGGAAAGGGGACACCAAAAATAATTAAAATTATGATTTTTAAAATATGTGTTTATTGGCCAACAAAGAAGTTTGCCAAATTAATAAGCCTATAAAATCATTCTATTCAAAAACTGTTTTCCAAAACTAACATTTTAGCTAACTTACAGTAAGCGTTAAGCCTAGACTGTCTCAGGGAAATTGGAATATAGCTAACCCTATTAATATATTACACAATAAATGTAACATTAAATCAGGATCAAAAAGTACGGTCTAAAAACGAATCAAGCTATATGGCCTAGGCCTGGACTGCTTTATTACTTTAATCACTATTTTTCCTCTGTTTTTCTGCCTGATATACTGATTTCAACTTTTACACTCAGCTACACAGTTATACATTTATTTTGGTTTTATGCCCCAGTGCAGACAGCTCCGCTTTTAGATCGTCTCCATGGATTATGTAAAAAGAAGAAAGTGCTACATATTCTCCTTAAGCTAAAACACTAATTTTAGGGCATCAGTTACATCCAAAAGTGTTTTATTTAAAATTTGTTATGAATTAACTACCTTCTAGAGGCTTTTATGTAGATAATATTTAAATAAGAAAAAACTTACTACTTTGTGGACCATAATTATTTTTTGTAGTAGGTCAAACAATATCACAGTGGAATGTTAAAAATATTTCCATTACAGCCAAGCCGAAAATACTTTTTTCAATTCTTGAAATATCACAGAAATGCAGTCATCAGCTTTATGCAATTAACCATATATATTTTCAAAAATTTGCTTATGTTAGTACTAATAACTTTCTTCTATAAACCAACAGGCTTCTTATACATTTTAACTTGAGTTAATATTCCAGTAATTACTTATAAAATTAAACAGAACTCTGTACTAAGTTTTGCTTTTTATATAAAATATGCTTCTGTAAAATAAATTTTATGGAAATTTATATATAAAAAATTAATGCAGTAACTTCAATTTACCAAGATTGAAGACTCTTTATGAAAGCCTTTATAAATTCCTTAAGTGACTTTTAAAGCTAATGAAAAATATGCTATATAGGACATTTTGTATGATGTATCAATCTGATTCTGTCAAAAAGTCATAACTTACCATAACAAAAAAAAAAAAAAAACTGAAAAAGCACCCATCATGCTTTCCTATGTATTGCTTGCATTTAGAATCCTGAATAAATTATTTAAATATAGAATAAAAATATAGGTCTTCCTGGCCTTCCCAGTTAGCAAGAACTTCAATGCCTTTTGATATTTTTTAAAATACATTTTAGATGATAGCTAAGAGATCTATGTAAAAATAAGATTCATCACAGTTCTTCAAAGATACATCATGTCCAACAAAACAGCTACACTTCAGAAAAAAATGTAAAATATAGCATTGTGTATTCGTTATGCAATTCATAGTAAAGTCTCTTAATTTGGAAGTATAAAAGCTTGTTTCAAATGTGATATGAGGTATATAATTTATCATTATCCAATCTTTGGCATTTTAGCTAACAAGATGGTATTTGCTTTGGTTGTAACTACTGTCAAGGGTATTTAACCTGGTTTCTGCAGGCTTGTTAGGAAAGATATAAGAATACAGTAAGAAATGTTCGGTAAATTCATAGAACTTAAGTTGTTAATAAGTGGATAAGTCTTATTAAGTTCATTAAGTTCATTTGCATTAAAACTGTATGTATGAAAAAGTTTCAGTGTTTGTAGCCTCTAATAAAATTCTCTGGCTTTATTACTATAATAGTTCATTCAAATAAAACTTTTGAATATTGACATTTTCATGTTTAGAGATACATATGTATTTAAACAATTAGTAAAATATCGTTTAAAATACTTAGATTCATGAATTTATGACTACATACTTTCACTTAAAATCACATACTATTTGATTCTAGAAATTGGAACATCATTCTAAAAATAAGAAACAAGGAAATAAGGACAAACAAAAATAGGGACTATATAGTTATTTAAAATTTTAACAATTTGCACCAGCACACATAAGCAAGTTTAGGATAATAAGAAACTACTCAAAACACAAGTGAAATATACCATATTTCACAAAAAAGGTAAGTATATTATTCTGAATTTCTCTTTTGGCACTCACCATTTTCATAATCTAGCTGTCAAGAAACAGATTCCTAATCTTGAAACACTAACTGATATATTTTAGTTCAAGGTTCTTATTTGGACTTTTCATCTTCAGATCTTTAAATCTCATTATACTACTTCCTCTTCCCCACAATACTTAAAACAATGCCCTCAGATTATACACATTGATTGATTGTGGTGTTGGTACTAAAGGTGATGCTAAGGCTTTGGCATTAACACAAGATTGAGTCCCAGGCTCTCATGTTTTACAAGTTGTACAACCCTAGCCAAGTTGCCTAACTTCTCTGTACCTCAGTTTCCCATTACCCAATTTATTCCTAGTGTTCCATCATTGGAACACCAAGCATGTGGGAGTTATTTTATATCCTGCTGCTCACGGTCATCGCCAAGGTCTGATTGCAAAAATTCAAAAAATTGCAGCCGGGTGCGGTGGCTCACGCCTGTAATCCCAGCACTTTGGGAGGCCGAGGCAGGTGGATCACGAGGTCAAGAGATCCAGACCATCCTGGCCAACATGGTGAAACCCCATCTCTTTAAAAAAAAAAAAAAGAAAGAAAGAAAAACAAAAAATTACAACCTCAGGTATAAATGGGTTAAATACAGGAAGACTACCTCAAGGGCTGACAGGAAAAATAAATGAGAGACCACAAATAAGGAATACAGAACTATTGGTTCTCTCCCCTCAACTTCACTTATTACTGAACAGAAAACTTGGCAAAATTATGGCCATGTGATTCCCCCCTTTTAATAACCCAAAGAAGACTTACTGAACAGGTATATTTGGCTGACAATTATATTAAAAAAGCAAGGTGTTATTTTCACAAAGTTATAGATGGAAAAAGACAAAGTTTTAGAGTCCCAAAACCTTGACTGTCATAATTTTTTTCCTACACTTAGTGGTAATGATACAATTAGTAGTAAGCATTAAAGACTGAAATGCTAATGTCTAGTATGAGTTGCTATACTTTTACTGTCATGGGTTTTGTTTTGTTTTGTTGTTTTTTTTTTTTTGCAGACTTGAACATTTCTTGTAATTTTCAATCTTAGCTTTTTACGCTTTGAGGCAATGTGGTTAGATCATACAAGTTTATAATTGTAACTTTATGCATTATTCCCTTTATATTCAATTTCACTTTTTTAGTAATGGTTTCCCCCAGTATAGATTGTATATTAATATTGCTATACCCGCTTTCTTTTGGATAATATATGCCTAGTGTTTCTTCCTATGTCTTATTTTCTTCTATGTTTAAGTATATCCTTTTTAACTACATATATAGCCAGCTTTTTAAATTTAATTTTGGGCAGTTTGTCTTTTGAGAAGACTCATACGAAGTTTTATTTTATTACAATTACTGACCTGTTTGTATTTATTTCTGCCATTTTATTGTGGGTTTTCTATTTACAATATTTTCCCTTTTTCTTTGCCTCTTTTTTTTCCTTCCTGTCTTCTATTGGATTTCTCCTTCCTTGCTTCTGTTGGATTGTTTTCTTTCACCTCTCTTCATCTGGCTTGAAAGAAATACATTCTAATTGTATTCTTTTGTGATTAACCTACGATGTATACCATGTTTATTAACTTTATATTTTTAATATTTATAGCTTTTTAACCAATAGAAGCTTCTAGATTGGTTTCAAAGGAAGCCAAACTACTGAAGCTGTTTTATTTAATGTGGTCCAAAAATATTTTAATCAGGAAAAAATGTGTAATTGGTCATATTTTTGTGGAATGTATTAAGAGAATAATATGATGATATCAACCTATAGCAAACATTATCTAGTTTTTGAAGGTTCATTATCATATTAAATCCCATAAACAATTGATTCTCAACTAATGAGGGGTACATGCACAAGGCATGGCCTTAATAGTAGTAGCACAGAGGTGTTAGTACCATTTCTCCCACATCATACTCTAAGAAAGGTGGTATCCTCCATTTCCATAGTTACTCCTGGTCTGTCTCTTCAGCTTACCCAGTGAGTCTTTCAGGCCCTCTGCAGATACTTCATCCAGAAATGACTCAAGGGCAAGGCTCATCTCTCCTTGGAGGCATAATTTTCTTCCTGCAGATGGTACACTTGGTTTCCTGAAACATCTTGACATCTCACACCATCCTGTTCTTAAGTGAGGAGCAGTGGACTTTAAAATCCATGGTGAGTAAACTGTGCCATTAGCTAAGGGGATGAAATTCAGTTCAACGCCAAGGATGAAACATAACTACTATGCCTTGCTTACCTTGGTGAACATCCAGGTATGGCTGAACCTCCCAACTGGTACTCATCAGAAGAGGCATGGTAGAGGATATATTATTTCTAGTTGTTGGGGCAATAGGAAGATCTTGGCGTGTAATTCCTCCCAGTTCCCTTCCCTCATCATGAAAAGTATGTAGAAACTAGTATGATACAATCCTAAACAAAGTATTTAAATAGGGCCAACTGTTTCCTGCTAGGTAGTTCCTTTAATTGAAAGGATCTATTCTGGGTAACCCAAAACTACCTACTAAAGAGAAGAAGTTAATTTCACCTCTAAATTAGTTAGTCCCTTCCCCTCTGCTTAAAGTAGTTATTGGTGACATAGGAAGGAAGCCTAACCTGGGCTTCTCCTATCCTCTGTCTCCAGAAAGAATAAGATAGTCTTCTTAAAAGGTTAAAGTTCCCATTAACCTTAATTAACTTGATTGTTACTGTTAACAACCTCAAAATTTGGTGTGTTCCTCTTGATAAGAGTTAACCAATCCTCTCCAAACTTCCTGCAAGAGGAAGGGACAGGGTGAATATTGTAGTGCTGAAATTACATATATTATCTTAGTTTTACAAGAGACTCAAGGGCTTTCTTCTAGAATCTGTGCTCTTGGTTACCCCTGTGTCCTAGCTCCTCCCAAGCTCTCTGAACTAGTAAACCATTGCTGCAAAAATAGACAAATTGCTGTCAATATGTCTACACTCTTTTAGGTCCATTGATACTCACTTTCTGGCAAAAGACAAGGCAAGGACCCACCAGCACCCCAGGCCTCACTAATAGAGAGTTGTTCTATTATCCAGTAGAACTATGGATCATAGGGTATTGCCTCTGGGAGGAAATTACAGATTATCATACGTCAGCTTTATGGACCAATAAGATACTCAGTCAGGAGGCGTATCCTCCCCATAACTCAAGGTTACACTAACGCTAGCCAATATCACCACTACATACTTGGTAGAAGTGGGGCAGTCAGAGATCAAGAAAACCATCCCTACCATAATGCCCCAAAGAGGAACCTGTCGAATGCTTGGGACTGTCATTTGGTACTACTTCATGATGATGTCATCCTCATTGAGGGCTCACAACCTGACCAACTACTGGTTTCACTTCAGTTTTGAAACTTCCCAGAGCTAAAGAGCTAAGTCCCAGTCACAGGTACAGCCTTGTGGAGTGGGGAGTGGGGGAAAAAGGGAAGACCTGTGTCCCAGTGCCCATGTTCCAGCCTAGGCCTGTCTTAAGTACTCTGGCATCAGCTTCATATTCAATTTACAGAGTCCACAGATTGAGAGAAATAATGAGGTCTACATGCAGAATAAACTGAGGTTTCAATAAAATCAGAGATTATGTCTATTTCTTGTTCCTTTCCATAGCCACAGGTCTTCTGACTTCTGAGGTGTCTTATCTATGAGTTCACTTGTGAAACACCCCTCCAATATACAGTGGTGCCACTTAAATATAAATTGCCCCTTCTCACATGACTTCACAGAGAGGATTATAGTATACTGAGTGAGTTGACATCTTTTTTTACTCTCCTAACGTAACACCACAAATACCTGATCTAGGCAGTGCTCTATGACCTCCTGCAATACTGCTTCCAGGAACATACCAAAATGAATATTTAAGAACTTCAAGGGTAGTATTTAGAAGACAGTTACTTTCTGGTGAAGGGATCCAGAAAAAAAGTATAACGTATTAACCAGATAAAGTATTAACAGTGCTGGAGTAGAGGATTCTACAAGTGTATTATCTTCTACCAGAAGTGGTTAGGATGCCTCCTCTTGGAAGTACATACCCTCCAGTTTTCACCTATTCTCCATTTGCTATTCTTAAACTAGTGGATCAACTCAAACACATCACTGAGTACCCAAAGAATATTTGCTATATCTATTGTGCCTCCTACAGAGAATCCAACTGGTTCATCTTTAATTAATCACCACAGAAGTCAGATCCAACTTACCACACATTCCTCCATTAAAAATATCCTGTCTTGGCCGGGCGCAGTGGCTCACGCCTGTAATCCCAGCACTTTGGGAGGCCGAGGCGGGTGGATCACGAGGTCAAGAGATCGAGGCCATCCTGGTCAACATGGTGAAACCCCATCTCTACTAAAAATACAAAAAATTAGCTGGGCATGGTGGTGCGTGCCTGTAATCCCAGCTGCTCAGGAGGTTGAGGCAGGAGAATTGCCTGAACCCAGGAGGCGGAGGTTGCGGTGAGCCGAGATCGCGCCATTGCACTCCAGCCTGGGTAACATGAGTGAAACTCCATCTCAAAAAAAAAAAAAAAAATCCTGTCTTTGTAATAATTACACCCTGTCCTATCTGGTTCCCCTATGTTCTTGTGCCCTCCAGTACCACAAACATCCATAGCCAGCTAAGGGCCTGTACAACTGACAGACTGCACTAAAAGAACTCTATTGACACCCTCCAGCAAGCAAATGTCCATTGCATTGACTAGCGCTAGGGTATAAGACAGATCATTCAAGTGAAAGACACTGTCTCCATCCATGGTAAGAACTGTAACACTGCTATAAGGGCTCTTCCACAGCAGAGGTTATTATCTCACTGGTTTTCAAATATGTTTTTCTTCATCCATGTAAATAATCTTTTACCACTCTCTGCTCTATCCCTCTGTAGGAAATATTATACTTTATCCTATGCCCCAGTAGTCTGTGCTAATAACCCCAGCAGTTCACTTAAATATGTCATGTGGAAAGTTCAGACTTATGAACAGGGAGGGTCTGAAGGCACATTTGTGGAAATAGTCCTTCCACCTTTAGAAAGACTTCAAGCATTCTAAGCAATGTTCCAGCTACTAAAAATTCCTCATTTTGCTGATTAATAAACAGAAACTAGAACTGAATGATGGTACCTAAAATAAATCTAGGGGAACTACCAGTACAACAGTTTAATTCACTGTGAGCCCTCTCTACTTGCCCATACTTAGAATGAATATTCTCAGGCAAGTTCTCATTTTGAACTTTGGCCCAGCTGTCCAATCACCTATGAGACAAAACTCTGGCTTACTATGTTGTAGTTACTGTATAAATTGCTACATCTTCTCTGTGATGCTGTCTTATGGAGCCTTGGAGAGAACCCTAAATCCAGTACGAGATTCCTGGAGCATTGGTCACTCCCTCCTTTCACCATCACCTTCAACAAATGCAACAGAACAGGTCTGAATAAGGTACTTACAAACTTTTAAACTTTAATAACTTAAGTTAAAAGAGCAAAAGCAATAATCAGTTAAAATTACTTAATAAGTATATTAACATTTTAATAACAATTACACAAATTCTATATTGTATTATAGATCCTGATCAAAAAAAATCTAAGAATATAAGAAATATAAAGAAAATATTGCCCTTTTGAACTATTTACAAATTTTTTAATCATACACGTAACCTAATGTTATTAAAGTTTAAAACTTTAACATACGAAGTGCCTCAAGAGGGTTTTATAATTTATCATATAAACAACCTGACACATTTACTTATTCACTTGTTAAACATTTAACAGAATAAATGTCATTTTTCAGTAGTCTGAAAAAGAACAAAGATTCTAATAAGTTTTGGGGGTGTTTTGCTTTACATTAAAAGAGTAGTGGTTGCAGAGCTATCCCTCATTTTAAGAAAAGCAATAAAAATGTAAAGATCTGCAAAATTAAAAAGCAGAAAACTAATTTATTCTAAATATTCTGAAACTGCAATCTTTAGTAATTAATGTGTGAGACTAGAGCCATCTACCAGTTGAAGTGTGATGTTACAAAATCCAACTGTTGGATAATTAACAAAGCAGGGAGCCCTAGTTGCAAGAACTTAAATGGGGATGCACAAGGGCAAAAATCATCTGGTCTAGGACACTGGTTCAGAGGTTTAATAAAATATTCTCTTTTTAATCAGGAAACTCAATATGTGTAACAAAATAGGGTCCCCCTGTAAAAGCCCCTGTAAGGGGCCTCCAACCCTAACCCTCAATGAAAGGAGTCACTGCACTAATTAGCCTGAGAAGCAAAGGCCAGGCCAATGAGAAGCCACGAGAGGTAGTTTGGTTTGGAAGGAGGCACAAAGAAGAAACAGCATTAGCAACACTGTCTCTTACCCATCTTTCCCCTCAAGACATCTTAGACACACAGTGCACAAAGGACAACATTCAACAGTCACAGAGAAATGAAGAACAGGGGTAGGCACCTGAAAGGCTACAAACCTCTTTTCATGGGGACAGTTTATGTGCTCATTTGATTCCACACTAGAAACACTAGTCTAACTTTCCTGAAAATGAAAAATCAAAAAAATAATGTTTTGACCACAAACCGATGAGAACTGATTTTCTAGGTCCTGTGGGCTTTCACCACCCAAGTCCTAGACTGGTCTAGTTTTGGAAACAAAACCCCAGTTTCAGGTCCCAGCCTCCTCCCTTCAAAGGGGCATGGATGTCCATAGAATCGAGGCAAGAAATAGAGCTCTCCAAGACTCCTCTCTGAGGCAGAGACCCCCAGCCTGGACAGCAGCTTGTCAGCTAGGCTTGGGGTGACAGGCTGCAGCAAGGTCCCAAAGACTCGCAAACATTCCAAGGCCACATGAAGCACAGTACCCAGCCAGGGAGCATCCACTGGGCTCTCCCAGTTCAGCTTCCATGGTGCATGCCTTTGGACAAAACCATTAGTTTGCCGGACGCAGCTGGAAACGGCCTCTAGAGCCTTATATATCTGAAAGTTATCATAGTGGTCTGCTACCTGCTTTGGCAAAGTGGCCACTGCACTCACCAGAGCATAATCCTCTGCCTGAGCACGAACTGATGGCCCCACCAACCCTGGCTCACTGGGGAAGCAGTTAGTGCAGAAGGCCGGGTAGGTCTCAGAAGGATTTATTCTTTTGGCAGTGCATCGGTTCAAGAGACCTCCCAAGGCATCTGCAAGCTCGGAGTTCAGCAACTTAACCACCTTTTCATCATAGTAGTCACAGTCCCAGTTGGGGACGCCCTGCCGAAGGAGAAAGTAGCGGAAGCCATCCACAGTATAGCGGTTAAGGCACGTCCTAGGATCCACCACGTTGCCCAAGCTTTTAGACATCTTTTGGCCACAGACTGTCCAGTGGGAATGGACATAGATGCGCTGTGGTGGGCTCATGCCAGCCCCTAAAAGGAAGGCAGGCCAATAGATGGCATGGAATTTGAGGATGTCCTTACCTATGATATGAGAGGTGGCCGGCCACCAAGATTTGAATTCAGCATTCGGGTAGCCAATTACAGTGAGGTAGTTGACCAGGGCATCCAGCCATACATAGATGGTCTGCGAGTCATCCCCGGGCACGGGAATGCCCCAGTGCAAGTGGCTACTTCTGCGAGACACGGATAGGTCGGGCAGCTCCTCGTCCAACCACTGTAGAACTACGTGATGGAATGGTTCGGGGGTGATCGCCTGAGGGTTGCCCCGCAGCCACCGCTGGAGTGGCTCCCGAAACTGGGAGAGCCTGAAAATGTAGTTTTCTTCCTTGGTCCAGGAGACTGGATGCCCACTCTCGAGAGACACAGGAAACGAATCCCCCGATGGGCCCGGCTGCCAGGTGACCTTGGCTTCAGGCAGGAAGCACTCGTCGGAGGCGCAATACCAACCTTCATAGAGGCCCTTGTAGAGCAGACCCCGGGACTTAAGCACCCCCCAGAATTGCTGCACAGCCATCCGGTGCCGGGCCTCCGTGGTGCGGATGAAATCAGTGCAGGAGATACCGG
Organism: Sapajus apella; assembly: GCF_009761245.1. NCBI lineage: Eukaryota > Metazoa > Chordata > Mammalia > Primates > Cebidae > Sapajus > Sapajus apella. Next base: position 41,782,092 of record NW_022436950.1, read on the forward strand.
CCTCCTGGAAAAGCTGCTGGAACTGCTCAGAGACTCGGTCGCACAGCTCAGTCGGGGCCAGGCCCGCAGTAGCTGCTGCCTGCTGAATCTTCAGCCCGTGCTCGTCGGTACCAGTGGAGAATCGCGTAGCAGCCGTGCTGGGACTTCGGAGGCGACGGTGACGGCAAAGGGCGTCCGCCAGGAGTGCCGAGTACAGGTGCCCGATGTGCGGCGCCGCGTTCACGTAGAAAATGGGTGTAGTGAAGTAGGCGCGCCCATCACTAGCATCGTCGCGGGCACTGAGAGAGCCCGAACCGTAGTAGCGTGGGCCGAAGTCCTCCAGGAGAGAGAGCCTACTAGCCCCCGTGCGTTTTAGCAGCCGGAGGACAGATGGTCGCAGCATGGTACAGACCTGCCCGAAGCGGAGGCGGCGGCGTTCTGACAGCACGTGTGACAGGCGCACGCGCAGCCAGGTCGCGCCGCGGCTTCCGGCCGGAAAGCCAATGAAACGCAGCTCCGAGTGCCCTCCCTCACCGCTCCTCCCGCGCCTGCGCCCGCCCCGGGTCAAAAGCCGCGGCGCCGGAGGCGCCCTGCGGTCGGTGGCTGACCGGAAAAATACCTCCTAGCTACCGCGTTTAGGAGAGGTTATGAAAGAAGACGAACCTCTTTGCCTTTGTATAACATACTGTGTTTCCTGCTTGGATTGGAATTTTTTTTTTTTTAAGACGGATTCTAGCTCTGTCGCAAGGCTGGATTGCAGTGGCGTAATCTCGGCTCACTGCAATCTCCGCCTCTCGATTCAAGTGATTCCCCTGCCTCAGTAAACCGAGTAGCTGGACTACAAGCGCGCACCACCACGCCCGGCTAATTTTTTGTACTTTAGTAGAAACGGGGTTTCACTGTGTTGGTCAGGATGGTCTCGATCTTCTGACCTCGTAATCCGCCCTCCTCAGCCTCCCAAAGTGCTGTGATTACAGGCGTGCCTGGCCTGGATGGCAATTTTATATTTATGATCTGATGCCCCCTCTAGGCTGAGCTGTTTGTAGGCAAGAGTTTTATATTGAGGCGTTTGTGTAAACCCCGTCCGCTGGCATACTGCAGGACAGAGTATGGCTCTGCACATGCCCCAGTCAATACCTAAAATGTCATCTAAATTTTATCTCAGAGCCTAAATCAATCTGGAAGGGAAGGAGAGAGAAAAGAAGAAAAATCATTACCTGCAGCACTTGAGAGAAGGATAAGAACTGAGAGAAAGTAAGAGAAGTCTTTTCTCTAAACACTTTTTGTCGAATCAACAAAAGTAGATTTGTGATCTGCCAAGTTCTTGCCAAAGTTTGAGATCCAGGAAAGTGGAGTACAATATGCTGTCACTGAGCACATAAAGAATAATTTTCAAATGTATTTCTCAAAAATAGTTAATTTTGTTAATGGTCTTGAAGCTCAAACAGTGTTTTTCAAGTTTGCTTTTAGTAATGGAACCCTAGAATATTTTTTAGGGGAGGAAACCTCAGGAGCCCAGAATTGAATTAATGTTAATCCGTGGTTCATAACACACTCTCATCTTTGATTTTTTTTTTTTTTTTTTTTTTTTTTTTTCATTTAAGTGGCATATACGTTTAATAATAAAATAGAATGGAGCAACTATGAACCTATAACCCAACCTAAGAACTAGAAATGGTTTCAGAGTGTGGTCCCCAGAGCAGCAGAACTAACAGCACCTGGAACTTCCCTCGGTAGACCCCACCCCCACCTACTGAATCAGAAAACTCTTGGGGTAGGGCCCAGTAATTCAGATTTTAAGGTGATTCTGATGCACATTAAAGTTTGAGAAATACTGAACTAGAAAATTACCATTGATTTAGATCTGTGTGCTCCTTTTCTTCTCATACTGTCATCCTCATTTTCCTGAGGTAGTCATTGTCCTGAATTTTGTTCTTGCACATTTGTGTTATCACATACATAGTATGTCTAAGTAACATATTGTTTAATTTTGCTTATATTTAAATATTCTAAAAAGGATGTAATACTACATATAGTCTTCAACTTGCCTTTTTATTCAACATTTTGTTGCTATATTAATCCATGTTGTTGCATGTAACTGCATTCATATGTTCTCAATACATGTGGTTGCATGTAATTCATTCATTTTGACTGCTGTATGAATGAACACATAAGGTAACTTGGATCTGATTTCCTTAGTGATATGATGAAAGGTGGACCAGTGTAATTCTGTATAAGAGATACAAAGAGTTGGCCGGGCGTAGTGGCTCACGCCTGTAATCCGAGCACTTTGGAGGCCAAGGTGGGTGGATCACCTGAGGTCGGGAGTTCAAGACCAGCCTGACCAACATGGTGAAACCCCGTCTTTATATATATATATATAAAAAAAAAAAAAAAAAAAAAAAAAAAAAAAAAAAGAAATACAAAGAGTAACTTCGGATACTAAGTTGTTGTGCTCTATTTTATCCAGCAGTTTAAGAATGACCTACAGCCATCTGGTCTTCAACACAGTTGATAAAAACAAGCAATGGCAAAAGATTCCCTATTGGTGCTGGGGTAACTAGCTAGCCATATACAGAAGATTAAACTGGACCCCTTTCTTATACCATATACAAAAATCAACTCAAAATGGATTAAAGACTAAAATGTAAAACCTAAAACTAAAAACCTTGGAAAGTAACCTAGGAAATACCATTCTAAGCATAGAATCTGGCAAATTTGTTTAACCATTGGAAAAATAACTTAGGATTATTTTGAAAAATGAAACGCTCATATTTCTATGATCCAGCAATTTCATTTCCATGTATGTATCCAAAAGAAACTTTTAGCATAGCATATATGCTATGCTAATCCAGCAATTTCATTTCCATGTATGTATCCAAAAGAAACTTTTAGCATAGCAACAAGAAATCTCAGAATTGCCAGATTAAAAACTCAGAAGGGTGATTATTAAACTACTCTAAAAGATAACAGAGAAAGAAAATTTTAAAAACAACACAGAATATGGATGAAAAATGCTCCAGAGAAATAGATATCATAAAGAAAAAACAGTCACAACACTTGGAAATGAAAGACACACTTAGAGAAATACAAAATGCACTGGAAAGTTTCAACAATAGAATCAAACAAGTAGAAGAACTTCAGAGCTCGGAGACAAGGCTTTCAAATTAACCCAGTCAGACAAGGACAAAGAAAAAAGGATTAAAAAAAAATAAAGAGGCCGGGTGCAGTGGCTCATGCCTGTTATCCCAGCACTTTGGGAGGCCAAGGCGGGCGGATTGCCTGAGGTCAGGAGTTCAAGATCAGTCAGGCCAACATCGTGAAACCTTGTCTCTACTAAAAAGACAACAAACCCTGTCTCTACTAAAAAATTAGCCAGGCATGGTGGCATGCGCCTGTAATCCCAGCTACTCAGGAGGCTGAGGCAGGGGAATTGCTTGAACCAGGGAGGTGGAGGTTGCAGTGAGCCAAGATTGCACCACTGCACTCCAGCCTGGGCAACACAGTAGGACTCCATCTCAAAAAAATAAATAATTAATTAATTAACAAAGCCTCCAAGAAAGTTGAGATTATGTTAAACAACCAAATTTAAGAATAATTGGTGTTCCTGAGGAAGAAGAGAAATCTAAAAGTTTGGAAAACATATTTGAAGGAATAATCAAGGAAAACTTCCGTGGCCTCACTAGTGATCTAGACATCCAAATACGGGAAGCTCTAAGAACACCTGGGAAATTCATCACAAAACATCATCACCCAGGCACATAGTCATCAGGTTATCTAAAGTCAAGATGAAGGAAATAATTTTTTTTTTCTTTTTTTTTCTAAGACAGAGTTTCACCATGTTGGCCAGGCTGGTCTTGAACTCCTGACCTCAGGTGATCCACCCACCTCGGCCTACCAAAGTGCTGAGATTACAGGTGTGAGCCACCACGCCCAGCAGGAAAGAATCTTACAAGCTGTGAGGCAAAAGCATCAGGTAACGTATAAAGGAAAACCTATCAGATTAACAACAGATTTCTCAGCAGAAGCCTTACAAGCCAGAAAGGACTGGATTTATCTTTAGCCTCCTCAAACAAAATAATTGCCAGCCAAGGATTTTGTATCTAGCAAAACTAAGCTTCATAAATGAAGGGAAAATAAAGTATTTTTCAGACAAATAAATGCTGAGACAATTCACCACTACCAAGCCAGCACTGTGGGTCAAGATGGCCAGAGGGAGACCTATGTTAATTCTAGCTAAATAATTATAGCTTGCTTGACTCTGAGTACCCTGAAGTTTATACACTGAACTAAACTATATTATTGGTGCAGTTAATTAGAAATCAAGCGGCAACAGGAAGCCTAAGGCAAAGACATCCGGGGAACACCTTGGGGTGGTTACAGAGCAGGCAATACTGCCCTGGTCCCACGAATGCCTTCTCAACATGGAGACTGCAGGAGTCTTGTAAAGAAGGCTTATGCAAAGATCTCTGAGAAGGGAGGCCACCTCTGCTCACAAGATCTGGGAGGGTCTTTGCAGATGGGAGCTGGAAGGAGGACAAAAGCCTTGCAGGGCAGAGATCACAGAACACCTCAGGCTCTGCCTAGGGTCTCCGAATATGGAGTGATTTTAATTGTTCTATATGTCCTCAATGCTAGGGAGATAAAAGCCCCTTGATGCATTGGGTGTGGTCAGACCCAGTGGCTCCTCATCAGCTATACTTCTGATGCAGCACCCTGATAACAATCTGTGATAAACTCAGAGTACTAGTTTAGCATGTTTTAGAAGGATCTCAAGTGCTGTTAAATGCTCAGAGCACTAATTTAGCATGTTTTAGAAAGATTATAAGTGCTCTCCCCTGACATCTTACCAACCCCTTCACCCTCCCCAATGAGATTATGAAAATAATAAAAGTGTTTAGAGCCCAGAGCTTGGGGCCAACATGATTCCCATGCTTGCCCTGGTCCCCTAGACCGATGCTGTAAATTCTATTCTTGTGTCTCTGTCTTTATTTCCTTTTCTCAATCCCTCATCACTGCCAGTACTAAGGGCACCCACGTTCGGGGTTGGGGATGGTACCCAACAAGCATTATAAGAATTGCTAAAAGGAGTTCTAAATCTTGAAACAAAACCTTTAAATACACCAAATTAGAAACTCCTTAAAGCATAAATCTCACAGGGCCTATAAAACAGTAACACAGTGAAAAAAGGTATTCAGGCAACAACTAGCATTATGAATAAAACAGTACCTCAAATCTCAGTATTAATGTTGAATGTAAATGGCCTAAATGCTCCACTTAAAATTTTCAGAATGGGCCAGGAGTGGTGGCTCACGCCTGTAATCCAAGCACTTTGGAGGCCAAGGAGGGTGGATCACCTGAGGTCGGGAGTTCAAGACCAGCCTGACCAACATGGTAAAACCCTGTCTTAAAAAAAAAAAAAAAAAAAAAAAATTTTCAGAATGACAGAATGGATAAAAATCCACCAAACAAGTATCTGCTGTCTTCAAGATACTCACCTAATGCATAGAGACTCACATAAATCTAAAAGAAAGTGGTGGAAAAAGAGAGTTCATGCAAATGGAAACCAACAGTGAGCAGAAGTAGTTATTCTTATATCAGTCAAACAAATTTTAAAGAAACAACAGTTTAAAAAGATAAAGAGGGACACTAAATAATTATTTAAAAAATAAGTCCAACAGGAAAATACCACAATCTTAAATATATATGCACCTAAAACAAGAGGTCCCAAATTTATAAAACAATTATTACTAGACATAAGAAATGATATACATGGCAACACGATAATAGTGGGGGAACTTCAGTACTCCACTGACACCACTAGACAGGTCATCAAGACAGAAAATCAACAAAGAAACAGTGGATTTAAGCTATACTCTAGAACAAATGGATCAGATATTTATAGAACATTCTACCCAACAACTGCAGAATATACATTCTTTTCATCAGCACATGGAACATTATCCAAGATAGACCATATGATAGGTCACAAAAAAAATATCAATAAATTTTAAAAAATTGAAATTATATCAAGAACTCTCTCAGACTACAGTGGAATAAAATTGGAAATTAACTCCAAAAGGAACTCTCAAAACTATACAAATACATGGAAATTAAATATGTGCTCCTGAATGATCTTTGGGTCAACAATGAAATCAAGATGGTAATTTAAAAATTCTTTGAACTGAGTGGTAATAGGGACACAACTCATCAAAGCCTCTGGGATACAGTAAAAGTGGTGCTAAGAGGAAAGTTAATAGCATTAAATGCCTACATCAAAAAGTCTGAAAAGCATAAATAATATAAGGTCACACTTCAAGAAACTAGAAAAACAAGAACAAACCAAACCCAGATCCAGCAGAAGAAAAGAAATAGCAAAGATCAGAGCAGAGCTAAATGAATTTGAAACCAAAAAACAATACAAAAGTTAAACGAAACAAAAATCTGGTTCTTTGAAAAGATAAACAAAATTGATAGACCATTAGCAAAGTTAAACAAGAAAAGAAAGATCCAAATAAGCTCAATTAGAAGTGAAACAGAAGATATTACAACTGATGCCACAGAAATACAAAAGATCATTCAAGGCTACTATGAACACCTTTACACACAAAAACTAGAAAATCCAGAGGAGGTAGATAAACTCCTGGAAATATATAACCCTCTCGAATTAAACCAGGAAGAAATAGAAACTGAACAAAGCAATAACAAGTAGCAAGATTGAAATAGTAATTTTTAAAATTGCCAACAAAAAGAAAGTCCAAGAGCAGATGGATTCACAGCTGAATTATCTCAGGCATTCAGAAAGAATATACCAGTCTTACTGAAACTATTCCAAAAGATTAAGAGGGAATCATCCCTAAATCATTCTGTGAAGCCAGTATCACCCGAACACCAAAACCAGTAAAGGACATAAAAAATAGAACATTACAGACCAATATCCCTGAAGAACATAGATGCAAAAAATCCTTAACAAAACGCTAGCTAACCAAATCCAATATATACTAGCTAACCAAATCCAATACTAGCTAATCGAATATCAAAAAGATAATCCACCATAATCAAGTGGGTTTCATACCAGGAATGCAGAAATGGTTTAACATGTGCAAGTCATAAATGTGATACATCACATAAACAGAATTAAAAACAATCATATGATCATCTCAATAGATACATAAAAAGCATTTGACAAAATCCAGCTCAGCAAAATCAGCGTACCTCAAGATAATAAAAGCCACTTATGGCAAACCCACAGCCAACATTATACTGAATAGGGAAACGCTGAAAGCATTCCCCCTGAGAACTGGAACAAGACAAGGATGTTCACTTGTACCACTTCTATTCAACATAGTGTTTGAAGTCCTAGCCAGAACAATTAGACAAAAGAAAGAAATATAGGGCACCCAAATCAGTAGTGGAAGCCAAACTGTCACTGTTTGCTAATGATATGATCATATACCTGGCTGAGAACAGTGGCTTACATCTGTAATCCCAACACTTTGGGACGCCAAGGCAGGTAGATCACTTGAGGTCAGGAGTTTGAGACTAGCCTGGCCAACATGGTGAAACCCCATCTCTACTAAAAGTACAAAAATTAGCCAGGCATAATGGTGGACACCTGTAATGCCAGCTATTTGGGAGGCTGAGCCAGAAGAATCTGCTTGAATTCGGGAAGCAGAGATTGCAGTGAGCCAAGATTGCGCCACTGCACTCCAGCCTGGGTGACAGAGTGAGACTCCATCTCAAAAAATAAAAATAAAGTAAAAACGAAAATGATCATATACTTAGAAAACCCTAAAGACTCATCCAAAAAGCTCCTAAATCTGATAAATGAATTCAGTAAAGATTCAGAATACAAAATTAATGTATGCAAATCAGTAGCACTGCTATACACCAACAATGACCAAGCTGAGAAATCAAGAACTCAATCCATTTTACAACAGCTGCAAAAAAAAAAAAAAGATAAAATACTTAGGAATATACCTAACCAAGGAGGTGAAAGATCTCTACAAGGAAAAGTACAAAACACTGCTAAAAGAAATCATAGATGGGCCGGGCACGATAGCTCACACCTGTAATCCCAGCACTTTGAGAGGCAGAGGTGGGTGGATCACGAGGTCAGGAGTTCAAGACCAGCCTGGCCAAGATGGTGAAACACTGTCTCTACTAAAATTACAAAAAAAAAATTAGCCAGGCATAGCGGCAGACACCTGTAATCCCAGCTATTCAGGAGGCTGAGGCAAAAAATTGCTTGAACCCAGCAGGTGGAGGTTGCAGTGAGCCAAGATCACACCACTGCACTCCAGCCTGGGTGACCAAGTGAGACTGTCTCAAAAAAAAAAAAAAAAAAAAAAAGGAAAGAAAAGAAATCATAGATGGCACAAACAAATGGAAATATGTCCCATGCTCATGGATGGGTAGAATCAATTGTGAAAATAAACATACTGCCAAAAGCAATCTACAAATGCAATGCAGTTCCCATCAAAATACTATCATCATTCTTCACAGAACTAGAAAGAACAATCCTAAAATTCGTAAGGAACGAAAAAAGAGCCCGCATAACCAAAGCAAGACTAAGCAAAAAGAACAAATCTGGTGGCATCACATTACCCCACTTCAAACTATGCTACAAGTTTATGGTTACCAAAACAGCATGGTACTGGTATTAAAAATAGGCAAATAGGACAATAAAACAAAATAGAGAACTCAGAAATAAAGCCAAATATTTACAGGCAGCTGATCTTCAACCAAGCAAACAAAAACATAAAGTGGGGAAAGAACACCCTATTCAACAAATGGTGCTGGGATAACTGACAAGGCACATGTGGAATAATGAAGCTGGATCCTCATCTCTTACCTTCTACGAAAATCAGCTGAAGATGGAACAAACAAATCTAAGATCTGAAACCATAAAAATTCTAAAAGGTAACTTCGGAAAAACTCTTCTAGACATTGGTTTAGGCAAAGAGGTCATGACCAAGAACCCAAAAGCAAATGCAACATAAACAAAGATAAACAGATGTGACCTAATTAAACCAAAAAGCTTCTGCACAGCAAAGAAATAATCAGTGGAGTAAACAGACAACCCACAGAGTGGGAGAAAATATTCACAAACTGTGCATCTGACAAAGGACTAATATCCAAAATCTACAAGGAACTCAAATCAGCAAAAGCGGAAATAAATAATCCCACTAAAACGTGGGCAAAGGACACAAATATACAATTTTCAAAAGAAAATATGCAAATGACAAAAAAAATATGAAAAAATGCTCAACATCACTAATTATCAGGAAAATGCAAATCAAAACGAGGAAGAGATACCACTGTACTCCTACAAGAATGGCCATAATTTAAAAATAAATAACAGATGTTGGCAGGGATGTGGTAAAGAGGGAACACTTCTGCACTGCTGGTGGGAATATAAACTGTACAACCGCTATGGAAAACAGTATGGAGATTCCTTAAAGAACTAAACGTAGAACTACCATTTGATCCAGCAATCCCACTACTTGGTATCTACCCAGAGGAAAAGAAGTCATTGTATGAAAAACACTTGCACACACTTGTTTATAGCAACACAGTTCACAATTGCAAAAATATAGAACCAGCCTAAATGCCCATCAGCCAACAAGTGGATAAAGAAAATGGGGTATATGTATACCATGGAATACTACTCAGTCATTATTTTATTTGTATGAAATAATGGCATTCTCAGCAACCTGAATGGAGCTGGAGACCATTATTCTAAGTGAGGTAACCTGGGAATGGAAAACCAAGCATCATATGTTCTCACTTATTAGTGGGAGCTAAGCTTTGAGGACACAAAGGCATAAGAATGATATAATGGACTTTGGGGACTCTGGGGGAAAGGTGGGATGTGGGTGAGGAACAAAAGACTACACATTGGCACTGGATGCAGTGGCTTATCCCTGTAATCCCAACACTTTGGGAGGCTGAGGCAGGTGGATCACTTGAGGCCAGGAGTTCGAGACCAGCCTGGTCAACATGGTGAAACCCCGTCTCTAATAAAAATACAAAAATTAGCCAGGCATGGTGGTGCACGCCTGTAATCCCAGCTACTCAGGAGGCTGAGCCATGAGAATCGCTTGAACCCGGGGCAAAGGTGGAGGTTGCAGTGAGCTGAGATAACTCCACTGCACTTCAACCTAGGCGCCAGAGCAAGACTCCATCAAAAAAAAAAAAAAAAAAAAAAAAA
>NW_022436950.1:41792383-41797583 GCF_009761245.1 Sapajus apella
CTGTCTCTCTCTCTCTCCCTCTCTCTCTCTCTCTCTCTCTCTCTCACCTTCTGTCCCTCTTCTTCCCTGAAGCAGGCCATAAAACTTAGCTGATTTTCCATTGAAAGTAGGTCATGAAATCCTCATTTCAGATAAAGGACTTCTCCTTATACCCAAAGGAAAGAAATGTCCTCTTCTCAAGACACAGAGGCACCAAGAGGAATCTCAACAAATAGGTTTTGCTGAGTTCCTCCAGTTTATTACCATTAAATGACACCCTTCTGCCATTTAATCATACTTCTGCAGCCAAGCTGTCCTCAAAAATACACAACTTTCCCTATTTCTTTTAACTCTTTATTTCTGCAGGTTCCTTTGTAAAATGTATATTAAATAATTTGAGTGCTTTTCTCTTCTTTAAAAAAAAAAAAATGACTGGATGCAGTGACTCAAACCTGTAATCCCAGCACTTTGGGAGGCCGAGGCAGGCGGATTACTTGAGGCCAGGAGTTCGAGACCAGCCTGGCCAGCATGGCGAAACCCCATCTCTAGTAAAAATACAAAAACATTAGCTGGACATGGTGGCACCACCCTGTAGTCCCAGCTACTCAGGAGGCGGAAGCACGAGAATTGCTTGAACCTGGGAGGCAGAGGTTCAGCCAGCTGAGATCACACCACTGCTCTCCAGCCTGGGCCACAGAGACTCAGCCTCAAAAAAAAAAGAAGAAGAACCCAGACACAATATTACATGAAATATCCTGAACAGGTAAATGTATAGAGACAGGAAGTAGGTAAGTGATTGCTGGGGGCTGGGGGAAATTGGAATGGAGAGTGAATGCTTACTTGGTAATGGGGTTTCCTCTTGGGATGATGAAAAGTTCTGGAGCTAGATAGGGATGTTCATTGTACAATATTGTAAATGTACTTAATGCCATTGAATTGCGTACTTTAAAATGCCCAAAGTAGTAAGTTTTATACAGCATTATGTATACTTTGTCACAACTGTTTTAAATGTGACCTTGATATGGTTTGGATTTACATTTCTCCAAATACAATTGAAGTTGAGCATCTCCTCATATATGCATGAACCATATATGTTACTTGCCTGTGACATGCCTGTTTCTATTTTGTGCCTGCTTATCTATTGGCTTGTCTTTTTCTTTACTTATTTGCTGGAGTTCTTTATATATTTTTTTTCTCTATGCAATTTTTAAATTTATTTTTTAAATTGGCACAACTGTACATATTTATGAGATACACAGTCATGTTTCAACACATATAATGTATAGTGATGAGATCAGAATAGCATACATCATCTCAAACATTTATCATTTATTTGTGTTGGGAACATTCAGTATCCTCTCCTATAGCTACTTGAAAAACATATATAATATGTCATTGTTAACTAAAGTAACACTATACTTCTATAGAATACTAGAACTTATTCCACCTATCTAGCTGAAATTTTGTATCTTTTAACAAATCTCCCCTTTTATCCCCACTTCCCTCTACCCTTCTTAGCCTCTAGTAACCTCTTATTCACGCTTCTATAAGATCAGCTATGCTGGATTCCACATATGAGCAAGCTCATACGGTATTTGTCTTCCTATGTCTGGCTTATTTTGCTTAATATAATGTCCTCCAGGTTCTTCTGTGTTGCCACAGATAACAGGATTACATTTTTTATGACTGAATAGTATTCCAGTGTGTGTGCATGTGTGTGTGTGTGTGCGCGCGCACACATGCACATGCATGCACACATTTTCTTTATCCATTCATCCATTGAAAGACACTTAGGTTGCTTCCATGTCTTGGCTATTGTGAATACTGCTACAATAAACATGGGGGTGCCAATATTTATTTGACACGCTGACATCCCTTTCCTCTAGACAAATACCTAGTAATGGGATTGCTGGATACTATTCCTTTATTAGTTGATAATTTGCAAGTATCACCTACCAATTTATACCTTGCCTTTTCACATTAAGGAGTCTTAATGAATAGAAGCCTTAATTATAATATAGTAGAATTTATTAAATTTTATTTTATGATTATCATTTTTATCTTAAAAACACTCTTGTACTCTAAGTCAGAATACATATCCACATTTTCACATAAAAGTATAAAATTTTTTCTTTTTATCCTAAGCAAAAAGAACAAAGCTGGAGGCATCATGCTACCTGACTTCAGACTATACTACAACGCTACAGTAACCAAAACAGCATGGTACTGGTACCAAAACAGATATATAGACCAATGGCACAGAACAGAGACCTCAGAAATAACACCACACATCTACAACCATCTGGTCTTTGACAAACCTGACAAAAACAAGCAATGGGGAGTGGATTCCCTATTTAATAAATGGTGCTGGGGAAACTGGCTAGCCATATGCAGAAAACAGAAACTGGACCCCTTCCTTACACTTTACACAAAAAATAACTCAAGATGCATTAAAGACTTAAATGTAAAACCCCAAACCATAAAAACCCTAGAAGAAAACCCAGGCAATACCATTCAGGACATTGGCATGGGCAAAGACTTAATGACTAAAACACCAAAAGCAATGGCAACAAAAACCAAAATTGACACATGGGATCTAATTAAACTAAAGAGCTTCTTCACAGCAAAGGAAACTATCATCAGAGTGAACAGGCAACCTACAGAATGGGAGAAAATTTTTGCAATCTACCCATCTGACAAAGGTCTAATATCCAAAATCTACAAGGAATTTTTAAAAATTTACAAGAAAAAAAACAACCCCATCAAAAAGTGGGCAAAGGATATGAACAGACACTTCTCAAAAGAAGACATTTATGCGGCCAAAAAACATGAAAAAAGCGCATTATCACTGCTTATTATAGAAATGCAAATCAAAAACACAATGAGATACTATCTCACACCAGTTAAAATGATGATTGTTAAGAAGTCAGGAAATGAGCCAGGCGCAGTGGCTCATGCCTGTAATCCCAGCATTTTGGCAGATCACGAGGTTAGGAGATCAAGACCATCCTGGCTAACATGGTGAAACCCAGTTTATACTAAAAATACAAAATTTAGCTTGGCGTGGTGGCACATGCTTGTAATCCCACTTACTCAGGAGGCTGAGGCAGGAGAATCGCTTTAACCCAGGAGGCAGAGGTTTCAGTGGGCCAAGACCGCGCCACTGCACTCCAGCCTGGGTGACAGACCTAGACTCCATCTCAAAAAAATAAAAAAAAAGTCAGGAAACAACAGATGCTGCAAAGGCTGTGGAGAAATAGAAACACTTTTACACTGTTGGTGGGAGTGTAAATTAGTTCAACCATTGTGGAAGACAGTGGGAGGATTCCTCAAGAATCTAGAATCAGAAATACCATTTGACTCTGCAATCCCATTATTGGGTATATACCCAAAGGATTATAAATCATTCTACTATAAAGACACATGCACACGTATGTTTATTGCAGCACTATTTACAATAGCAAAGACTTGGGACCAATCCAAATGCCCATCAATGATAGACTGCATAAAGAAAATGTGGCGTATATACACTATGGAATATTATGCAGCCATAAAAAAATGAGTTCATGTCCTTTGCAGGGACATGGATGAAGCTGGAAACCATCATTCTCAGCAAACTAACACAGGAACAGAAAACCAAGCACTGCATGTTCTCACTATAAGTGTGGGTTGAACAATGAGAAAACATGGACACAGGGAGGGAAACATTACACACTGGGGCCTGTTGGGGGGTGGGGGCAGGGGGAGGGAGAGCATTAAGACAAATACCTAATGCATGTGGGGCTTAAAACCTAGATGACAGGTTGGTAGGTGCAGCAAATCACGGTGGCACGTGTATACCTAAGTAACAAACATGCACATTCTGCACATGTATCCCAGAACTTAAAGTAAAATTTTTAAAAACAAAAAAGAGAAAGAAATTTTTAAAAAGATTTTTTTTTGCTTTCGATGTTTAAGTTCTTTATATAGAACTGAAAGCTTTGTGTAGAGCAGGAGGTAGGGATCTAATTGTTCCCCATGTGGATAATAATCAGTTGTCTCAGTTTCATTTCTCCACTGACCTACCATGCCACCTTCATCAGATATTACATTTCCACGTGCCAGGTCTGTTTCTAGGCTCTTTATCTGTTGTACTGGCTAATTTATCTATGACTTGCAAAAAACACTATTTTGATTACTGTAGCTTTATATTAAATTTTAGTGTATGAAGAACTTATCTGTCCTTATTCTTCTTCAGAAGAATCTTAGCCATTTTTTGCCCTTTTATCTTTCACATAACTATTAAAATCAGCAAGTTCCCCACAAAAGACCTGTTTGGTTTAGGTCACCATTGCATTAAATCTATAGTTCAATGATAGGTGTCAAGGGCTGGGGGAGGTTGACATATTTACTGTATTAAGTGTTCCTAAAAATGACTATTAATATATCCCCATTTACTTAAATCTCTTTTAATGCTGTTTAGTAAAGTTTTATGATTTTCTATACAGAAGTCTGGCTTAATACTTTGATAGATTTACTCTTAATTTATTTATTTATTATTTATTTAATTTTTTTTTTTGAGTCGGAGTTTCGCTCTTGTTACCCAGGATGGAGTGCAATGGCGCAATCTCGGCTCACCGCAACCTCCGCCTCCTGGGTTCAGGCAATTCTCCTGCCTCAGCCTCCTGAGTAGCTGGGACTACAGGCACGCGCCACCATGCCCAGCTAATTTTTTGTATTTTTAGTATAGACGGGGTTTCACCACGTTGACCAGGATGGTCTCAATTTCTTGACCTCGTGATCCACCTGCCTCAGCCTCCCAAAGTGCTGGGATTACAGGCGTGAGCCACCACGCCCGGCCCTCCTAATTTATTTATAATGTAAATGGTGTCATGTTCTGATAGTTAGGGCTTTTAAATTGTTACTGGCATATGAAACTGATCAAAGCTAAGCTGTTATGTTTGCAGAAAGGATGGAGGGAAACCCAGAGCCCTGCCTGTTTGGCCTCCCCGCATGATCAAATCCCCTCTCTTCACCAAAGCTGGCACCTCTTTAGAACCAAAAAGTTCTGCCATACACAGTTTGAAAACACTGCTCCAGAAGACTAAATAGTTAAGAATAGTCAGGAAAGAAAGAAAGAAAGAGAGAGAGATTGAGAGAGAGAGAGAGAGAGAGAGAGAAAGGAAAGGAAAGGAAAGGAAAGGAAAGGAAAGGAAAGGAAAGGAAAGGAAAGGAAAGGAAA
>NW_022436950.1:41797593-41797948 GCF_009761245.1 Sapajus apella
AAGGAAAGGAAAGGAAAGGAAAGGAAAGGAAAGGAAAGGAAAGGAAAAAAGGAAAGGAAAGGAAAGAAAGGAAAGGAAAGGAAAGGAAAGGAGGAGAGAAAGAGGCCGGGCGCGGTGGCTCAAGCCTGTAATCCCAGCACTGTGGGAGGCCGAGGCGGGTGGATCACGAGATCAAGAGATCGAGACCATCCTGGTCAACATGGTGAAACCCCGTCTCTACTAAAAAATACAAAAAATTAGCTGGGCATGGTGGCGCGTGCCTGTAATCCCAGCGACTCAGGAGGCTGGGGCAGGAGAATTGCCTGAACCCGGGAGGCGGAGGTTGCGGTGAGCCGAGATCGCGCCATTGCACTCC
>NW_022436950.1:41798048-41798435 GCF_009761245.1 Sapajus apella
AAAGAAAGAAAGAAAGAAAGAAAGAAAGAAAGAAAGAAAGAAAGAGGGAAAGGGAAAGGGAAAGGGAAAGGGAAAGGGAAAGGGAAAGGGAAAGGGAGGGAAGGAAAGGAAAGGAAAGAAAGAAAGAGGGAGAGAAAGAGGCCGGGCGCGGTGGCTCAAGCCTGTAATCCCAGCACTGTGGGAGGCCGAGGCGGGTGGATCACGAGATCAAGAGATCGAGACCATCCTGGTCAACATGGTGAAACCCCGTCTCTACTAAAAAATACAAAAAATTAGCTGGGCATGGTGGCGCGTGCCTGTAATCCCAGCGACTCAGGAGGCTGGGGCAGGAGAATTGCCTGAACCCGGGAGGCGGAGGTTGCAGTGAGCAGAGATCGCGCCATTGCA
>NW_022436950.1:41798535-41880614 GCF_009761245.1 Sapajus apella
TTCTGGACATTGAAAAATTATAAACCCATAAAAATTTTGAAGTGTGTGATGCTGAGAAGCTAGACTATAGGATAAAATTAAAAGTTGAAATATAAATTATAGTCTATCTAAACTATAAAGTATGGGATAAATGTAGCATTTCTAAACATTAAACAAAGAACAGCTTTCTCAATAAGTAATGCTTTTCAATAAGTCATTAACATCTTGGAAAACTTGACTGCATTATGAAACCAATGATAAAGTAGTTAAAACTCAGCATTGGTCTGCTAGCTTGTGAATTCTGGAGAGCACAAAATGTGGCTTTTTCATCTTTGCATCCAGGTAGTGCCGTACATATACAGTAGACACTCCATAAATACTTGAATTGTTGAATTTACTTCTTTGAGAAGGGATATCCAAATAGACTAGAGTTAAAAGTTACTATTACTCAAAAAATTTTCTCTGTAGGGAATGGGTTGGATAACACTTAATTAGCTCTTAGAAGCTTTATGTCTTTGGTAAACTCAGGTGATCCAAAATTGACTAGTAGCTATCAGAATACTATGCCACATTTTCATAAGTTACCTTCATTCACTCAAGGACTAAGGGAGCCCATACTAGAACACAGACAAGAATTGATAATACATCTCCATCAAACCTACCCACATACAAACCTGCAATTGGGGAAACCTTATTTACAATATAGAACTGAAAGCTGTCCCTGAAATCTGCCATTGGCAGCAAACAAATATAATTCATTACAGAAAAAGTGACCAGAATTAGAAGGCATTTATTCCAAAATTTTATCCTGATTACTGTTAGTATTCAATATCTTATAAGCCTGGGGAAACATCACTGATAAAAGACTCTCTATGGAAACAAATATTGTTGTGACAGTTGGATATCAGGCTGGAAGAGAAATGACCTGGATCCATAGCTTGACCTTTATATTAGCATTGCTAGATGGATCAGAGTTAAAGCAGTTAGAAGGAATGAATAGGTGGGCCACAAAATTTTTAGGACAATGAAACTACTCTGTGTAGCACTACAATGGTAAACACACATTACACATTTGTCAAAACTCACAGAATGTACACATGAAGTGAACCCTAATGTCGGCAATGGACTTTGGGAGATAATGATGTGTCGACTTAAGTTCATCAGTTGTAACAAATGTGCCACTCTGGGGAGGGATGGTGATGGTGGGGGAGGCTATGCATGTATGAAAATGGAGCAGATGGGAATTCTCTGCTTTCTGTTCAATTTTGCTGTGAACCTAAAACTGCTCTAAAAAAATAAAGTTTATTAATTTTTTTAAACTAACAAAAAACAGAAAAAAAATTATTCCAAAAAGATAAATATACTACTGAAGAGATGCAGATTATTCTTACAGACATAAAAGAGAGGCAGAAAAAAAAAAAATTTTTTTTTTAAGATGGAGTCGCCCAGGCTGGAGTGCAGTGGCGTGATCTCAGCTCACTGCAACCTCCGCCTCCAGGTTCAAGCGATTCTTGTGCCTCAGCCTCTCGAGTAGCTAGGACAATAGGCATGCGCCACCACGCCTGACTAATTTTTGTATTTTTTTTTTTAGTAGAGATGGGGTTTCACCATGTTGGCCAGAACGGTCTGGAACACCTGACCTCAAGTGATCTGCCCTCCTCGGCCTTCCAAAGTGCTGGAATTACAGCGCCCAGCAGAGAAAAATTTTTCAATGAAAGTGTTTTTAGATGAATATATAGGCATAAAAGATAGAGGAAAATATGTGGAAACAGCTTATAAAAACTGAAAATATATAAGGTTAATACCTTAAACAGTTTTATGGCTAATCATGTATTTAGATAAGTAATGCATATGACTTATTTAGTCATTAGAATGAATTTTCTCTGCTTATTGGTTCCTAACTGATTTTGACCTCCCAAAGTGCTGGGATTACAGGCATGAACCACTGTGTCCAACCTCTGATTTCTTTGTATGTAAACTATTTGACTATGAAGTAGAATCTAAGTATTTAGGAAATAATCCAGAGTGAGAGAAAAAGTAACCCTTACAAAAACCTTCACAGTAAAAGTTTGAAAATGACCAAAATGTTACTTGGTAAGCATTGTATTAATGCAGTGAAATCCTATATAATTGTTAAAATAGCAGGAATGTGTGCCATATTGATAAATGAAACTGTTTTTAAAATATCATTGAGTCAAGATTTTATTTTGTTAGAATTTGGAGGAAAAAATTACCTAAGTGATTGTTCAATTATGAATTTAAGGAACTAGTTCCTTTTACTAAAGGTAAAAATAATTCCTTAAGGACCTACTGATGTACCACCTTCATTCAGTCATCAGCTCTCTGTTGGACTATTGCATTTACCCTCTTGACTGGTATCCATTCTTGCTCTAATTAAAACCATCTTCCTGAAATCAGCCATAGTAACCAATCTAAAAGGCAAACTGATGTCACTTGCCTGCTTCAGACTCCTCACTTGATTATTCCATTTGATTATTTGACTCACCTTTGCTGCCTACAAAATAAAGTCCAAATTCCCTTTGTACAGTATACAAAATTCATTACAGCTTAGCCCTTGCCTCCCTTGCAGCTTAGTCTTGTCTGACATTTCATGTCAACTGCTTCATGCTCCTTCAATATGCCATACTCTTTCATGATTCCATGACTTTGCTCATGCTTTTTTCTCCTCCTGGCTCATGCTCCCCACCTTTCTTTATCATCTTAGGAATATTTATCCTTGGCCAGGTGTGGTGGCTTATGCCTGTAATTCCAGCACTTTGGGAGGCCAAGGCGGGTGGATCACAAGTTCAGGAGTTCGAGACCAGCCTGGCAAATATGGTGAAACCCCCGTCTCTACTAAAAATACAAAAAAATTAGCTGGGTGTGGTGGCACGCACCTATACCTCCAGCTACTTGGGAGGCTGAGGCAGGAGAATCACTTGAACCCAGGAGGCGGAGGTTGCAGTAAACCAAGATTGTGCCACTGCACTCCAGCCTGAGTGACAGAGCAAGGCTCTGTCTCAAAATATATATATATATATACACACACACACACATTTATCCTTGATGACAACTCAGACATCATCCCCAGGCTGAGTTAGAGGCCCCATCTTGAGTTTCTATAGCATTCTTTGCATATTTTTATTTCAGCATCTACCAAATCACATTGAAATTATCTTTATATTCAGAAGCTCCTGGACTGAATCAATAAATTAATTAATTAATTTAAAAAGGAAATTATCTGTATATAAGTCTGTATTTCCCATTACACTATAAGTTTCTTTAAGGCAGAGGCCATGTTTAATTATCTGTGTACCAGCACCTAGTTCAGTGGCTGGAATATAGCAGGCATTTAATAAATATAATGGGTACTTAAATAATCTTTCAGGCACTTCAGTAAATGCTAGTGACCTTCAAAGGTTCCCTTTCTGCCATACAGGACCTCACAGCCCACCATACCAAAGAGGATATGGAAAATGTCAGGCAAGAAAGTACTGTGAACAGTCAAATGAGTCACACTGGGTCAAATTCAGCTACCGTTTAGTCAAATTCATCCAGAAATTGCTTACCACCGACAATGCTCATCCTGCAGCATAAAAGACTGTGGAATTTTTCTCTAAGACATTTCTGAGAAATAAAGGCAAGTATGCAGTAGGAAAAGACAAAAGGTAATGTTCTATAATATAAATAAACCATTCCCCTTTTAAGAGTTTTCATGCTCAGTCTTCAATGTGATTGAAAAAATTTTTCAGGCTTGTATTCTCTAGAATCTCAACTGTGTTAAGGGTTTATTTTGTAAATAATGGAAGCAGTGGCAGAATCACTTCCTTCCTATTCCTACTCCCAACCCTGTTTTATAATGTACACACATCAACAAATGTATTTTGTGCTATTAGCCCCGACCTAGTGTTAAGATATGAGATAAGATTATTTCATTCAGCCTTCATAACAAGCCTATGAAGTAAGTTCTATTATTAACTCTATTTTACAGGAGAGGAAATTGAAACTTGAAGAAGTTAAGTAACTTGCCCAAGATTACATCTCTAGCAGCCCTAAGAAGCAGGATTTGAACCCAGGCAGCCTGATTCCAGGGCTCACAGTTTTGATGAGTACACCATACTTCCTGACCTATAAAGGGTAAAATGCAATAAACATTTATTACAATTGGTCCATTACAAATTGTTCTTGACCTCAGGTAAATGGAAATTTATAAGACTGAATGAGCCTGGTACAGTGGCTCACACCTGTAATCCTAGCACTTTGGGAAGCCAAGGCAGGAGGATGGCTTTAGCTAAAGATTTCAAAACCAGCCTGGGCAACATAGTGAGACCCTATCGCCACAAAAAATACAAAATGAGCCAGATGTGGTGGCATGTGCCTGTGGTCTCAGCTACTAGGGAAGCTGAGGTGGGAGAATCACTTGAGCCTGGAAGGTGGAGGCTGCAGTGACCCGTAATTGTGCCACTACACTCCAGCCTAGGTGACAGAGCAAGACCCCATCTCAAAAAAAAATAATAATAATAAAGCTAAATGAATCAAGTTGTCAGTTTTGTTTTATTTTTTAATTAAGGATATTTTGAGAACTATAGAAGTATTAGTTGCTATCATAAGCCTTCCAATAGCAGAGTGTTTTAAACTATTTAAGGATGTTGGGGAAACTAATTACACACGTAACTGTCTCTCCTTTGCAATTAAGTAAGTCTTTTTATGAAAATATTTTAATATAAATTTTTGTACTCTGCTGTTTTAATTAGCATATGTTTTCAACAGAAAGAAACTTCATGTGGAAAGAAATCCTCAAAAGTGCTATCTAAAAACTAAAGTGCTGTTTTTTAAAACTTTACTTTTCTCCTTTTAGACTCCAGAAATAGTTTCTTCATAAAGCTGACTTCCTTTCTGGAAATGATTTTTGTTTCTAAATATGTTGAGAATCCATTCTTCTCATTTTCTCTCTCTCTCTCTCTCTCTGTCTCGCTCTCTCTCTCTCTCTCCACCTCCCATCTCTCTCTCTCTCTCTCTCTCTCTCTCTCTCTCTCTCTCTCCTTTTGCTTTCTTGGTAGTAATTGAGAGGAAGAAGGGTAGGCGCAGGACAGAGAGAAGAGGGAAAACAGAAAAAGAATTGTATGCCACTATGTCTGAATATATCTTGTGCTTGTAGATAATTACATCCAAGTTGCCCTTTTGCCTTTCTATTTCCATTTTTGGGCACCTCTTTTTATCATCCAGCCAACTGGGATAGACAAAGCACCGTTGGTGCCCTGAGCGACAGAACTCTAGTAGGGGGCTGGCTGTAAATTGACGTGGCATGGAAATTCTCTGCTAAGTTTTAGCAGCTTGCATGTTTCTCTAAGATCAAGCCCAGCGTCCTGGAGCTGTAGCTTAATCATGGGTTCAATGACTTTACAGAAAAATGGATAGAAAAATTCTTCATCTCCTTTCTTTGGACCCAGATGTTTTCACTTTGGTTGTCTATGGTTTAGCTGAAAACAAAATCAAAGCAGCTAAGTCTGTAACTTTCTTTTTGCAGCTTAAACAACAGAATTTGCTGCTCTCCCTCCCCTTTCCTGCAATATAATTCCTTACAGATTTTGCCATGGGGTGCGGACTTAGAAAGCTAGAAGACCCTGATGATAGCAGCCCTGGAAAAATATTTTCTACCCTGAAGAGACCGCAAGTGGAAACAAAGACAGAATTTGCTTACGAATATGCATTGCTGGATTTCACTCTACAAGGTATTTTTGCTTCTATTTTGTTTGTTAAATGTTTCAAAGATAAAAGACTACTAGTTGTTTATAGTGTTGACGTATAAATTTTTAAACCGTTCTTCATAATCAGATTGCATATTCAAACAATAATGCTTTGCTTCTTAATTGTATTTTACAAGATTTTTGTTTTGTTGTTTGCTTCATTTTTTTGGTGACATGGCTCATATGTACCTTCTAAAATTAGGAAAATTGCTTGGAAATGCTTCTTTTATTTTTAAATCAAATACTTACTTATAGAAGGATTTATGAAAAATGCTTGATTTCCAGGACAAACAGCTGTAGCCTTAGTGACGTTTGTATTTTGAGAAAGATTTGAAAATCACAAGAAGGTATTATGTAGAAAATATTACTTGCATCATATTGTGGAAGAGTGCTTGCTGAGACAATTCTGAGGCTTCCAGTTGTGTTAGACTCTGTAATTATGGTAGTCATTTAGTATTTTTGACCAAACTAAACTATAAGTTTTGAAAATGTAGTTAAAAAAAGAAAAAAAAAAGCCTTCTGTGAGACACTTCCTTTGCTCAGTGCCCTGTCCCTAACAGAGAAACTCTCTGTTCCAGAAAGTTGGAAACACAAATAAACAAGCCCAGATGGCAGCTCTGTGGAAGGAATTGAGGCGGTTCAATTTCACAAATACTTTGCCTTGTTTCTTTTGGAAACTTTAGAGTACTGTACAACTGCATAGACAAAGCAAGTTTTAAAAAGAGCTATATCTTTAATTATGAGGTACCAAAAATGAAATTTAGAGTGACTTGCTTACTGTTAAAGTTATCCACTATTAGCATTTAAAGTTCTTATTATAGTTATGTTTTTAATTCTAATGAACCACACATTTTATCAGTTCACAAAAAGTTTATACTAAATTATCATGTTGAATATTATCTTAATTTTTTTTCAAATTTTTTGTTTACACACGTTGTCTTTTTTTTTTTTTTTTTTTTTTTTTTGGTTTGCTCTAGAAACAGTGCATCTTTGTGCAAGAAGCAAGAGCAGCCCATTTTTCTTTGTCAAAAATTAAGCTGGCCAGCAAACAAACTCCCTTCCAGGGACATACACAAAATCTGTACATAGACTTTTAACGTGTTCACATCCTATTTTTATTTAAAGCTAAAGCTACTGAAAGAAAAAATATTAATATTATTAATTTCTTAATTTTTTTAATTATGAGAGTTAGAAATGAATTAAGACAATGGTGATTATCAGAAAAGCAACCAAACAATCCTATGAATTTTTTCTATGCTTTGTCAAAAATCTTCATCTGAGAAAATATTTGTAATGTGGTGCTATGTTGACACCATCAATTTTCCTTGTCAGTTTCTTCTTTAGGACTAGTTTCTACAAATCTATAGGAAACACACACATACTCTTCTTAATCTTGAAACACTGTCTATTAACAAATTTAGGTCAGAACCATTTTGATCTGTACCTTAGGATTTTCTGTACAATCCATTGGAAGATCATAGGGTTTAAAGTAACTTGAAAAGTTTTTCTGATTCATTTCCTTCCAACTATATTAACATCTCAAAATAATTTGTATAAATGCAGTCATCCTTGAATCAGAACGATCTGCAGCTTTATTCAAAAGTCATTTGGGTTTTGTTATTATCAGAAGCCCTTTTCTCTGTGAAAGGGATATGATTTCTACCTTCCACTCTAGGTGCTTAGAAGAGACAACAAAGTATTACACTGTAAAGCGTAAGTATGGGCAGAGTGTGTAAATGTTAGCACATAAAGCAGGCACATACTTTAAAGCTGCACCTGGTTCCTATTTGGTAGAGGCGCCTAGTCTCCTGGTGCCCAATTGCTCTCCAATTTTTCCACATGTTTTTGTTTTAGTTTTTTCTTTGTTTCTGTCTTCTCCATTGCCTTTGCTGCAGAAGCCAGGACTGAGCATCAGCCCAGCTCCACAAACCACCTTCCAGGTCATAGTTTCCCTGCCGCTCTTCTGTTGTCTCTGACCTCCTGTCGCAACTCCCATGTATATAGCAGTGGGTCATGGGTGGGTTAAAACATGCCAGCCTTCTGTTAGGCACTGGTAATTCTGTCCCGGGGTTGCTGGGAAGAGTCTTGAATAGTGGCACCTCTTGCCTGTCAGAAGCCACCATGGAATGAGCAACCTTTCAGGAAATAAAATGGCAGGGTGACAGCTGTGTGTGCTCATGATGAGGCCCGTCTCTTACATTGTTTTCCTCTGTTTTTTCCAAATAGAGGCCATGGCACAGAATGTAAAGTTCCAATGGGGGCAGGAGGAGGAGACCCTCTGAAAATCCACAATGCCCTTTCCTGCATTATGGTGGTTGTAATTTCCTTGAACAACTTATTTATTTTCCATTCAATATATATCACTTTCAAAGCTCCACCCAGAAAACAAAACAACTTACATCTCCCATTTGCTCCTTAACTCTCTGTCTCTGTCTCTGTCTTTCTCCTTCTCCCTTCCCCACACTTTTCTTTTTCTTGTTAGCCTTTGAATCATTATTTACATCTCTATAGGAGAATCATAACATAGTGTTGAAGCATACAAAGCTCTGGAGTCATAGTTTTGGGATCCTGCATCTAGGCTGAAAACTGTGGCGAATTTGTAAACCATGCTCTATCTCAGTTTTCTCATCTATAAAATGGGTATTCTCATAGTGCTGACATCACAGAGTTGTTTTAAGGATCAAAGGAGGTAATACAAGATGATCTACTTGGAAAAATATCTGGCACTTAGTAAGCACTTGATAAAAGTTAACTGTTAATGATCCTTCCTCTGAGAATACCCTCTGTCTCCACATTCCTCCCCTAAACCCAGGTCTTGTAGGATACTTTTTGACCAACCTATTGAGGTCATTAAAATAATTCCTTCATATTTCCTCTGATATATAAGCATCAAGTATTGGTTACTTGTATGTTCTCTTCAAGGATTCATACACATCTTTCTTATTCTGGCCATAAAATTATTAGTCTGTGCAACTATAACTCGACAAATGTTTTTGGAGTCGTTCCTGATTATGCTGTTATGCTGTGTATCTTAGGGACTATAAAAGAAATAAAATACATAGCCCCTTCTTTCAAGAAATGTAAAGTCTCATCCAGGTATGCCGAGTTTTTCTGGAGCTTTATGCCAAATCTACCAACTGCAGTAATGAGGGTTCAGTAAAATGTTTGTGATATGTTTTCTGGATTATTGTATAGTAATGATTTCTTTCACCATATCATGATAAAGTAACAATTTGTTACTCTTTTTTATTAGTGAAATTTTGAAGTTGTTTAGAGATTTCTTATAGTATATCTATTTATATTTGTTTATGAAAGTATATAATGTATGTATATATGAATGTATTACAGAATTTCTTAACAAAAAGTTAAAATAACTCTGCAAATGATCCAAAAGGGTTAATTTACTTTCTTGCACAATTTCAGGAAACAATCTGAATAATAATAGCCTAAAGAGTTTTTAGAGCATTTATAGCTTTATGAGTAAAAAGAGGTTCTACAATACTAAAACCCAACAGAAAATTGGATGATAGCTTCCTTATTTGAATTTCTGATAGAAATACATAAACTATGAGTGAAGTTTTGCTAGCCTCTAGCTTTCTTCACTATCATTAGAACCAGAAATTCTATTGTCTTTCATCATCGCCATTAACAGCAATAGATATATATTATATATGTACTCTGTAGAAAATGCTGATTAGGCTGGGTGCAGTGGCTCACACCTATAATCCCAGCACTTTGGGAGGCTGAGGTGGGTGGATCACTTGAGGTCAGGAGTTTGCGACCAGCCTAGCCACCATGGTGAAAACCCACCTCTACTAAAAATACAAAAATTAGCCAGGCATGGTGGTGGGCACCTGTAATCCCAGCTACTCAGGAGGCCGAAGCTGGAGAATTGCTTGAACCCAGGAGGTAGAGGTTGCAGTGAGCAGAGGTAGCACCATTGCACCCAAGCCTAGGCAACAAGAACACTACTCTGTCTCAAAAAAAAAAAAGAAAAAGAAAAGGAAATTCTGATTGGCATTGGAAATATAAAGAAGAATAAGACAATTTCTGCACTCAAATGTTTTGTATTCAATTTGGTCAAACTGGACAAGATCATGAACTCATCAAGGTTAGGAACTATATCATCTCCATCTTTGTACACTCTGTCCAGCACAATGTTTGGAATATGAATGATGGTCAATACTCTTTGTTGAATGAATGAATAAACAAAAAATTACAATACAAGGTACATGTGGAAGAAATAGTGTGCCACAAATGTCAGAAAAAGGAGAAATCAATTTTGAGTAAGATCAGTGGAACTAGAGTTAGGACTTTAACTGATCCTTGAAGAAAGAAAAAGATTAAGAGGTTGAAGTAAGTTCAAGGGTTAGTGAACAGAGCAGTGAGCTAAAGGAGGTTTTTTAGGGAGGAAGCAGAAAGTAAAATTGTAAACTAATGGAGTAAGGGAAGGTTCTGGCTAAGCTAGGGAGTTAAGACCTAATTCTATGAAAGATAAATGGCATTAAAGGCTCTTTGAACAAGTAGTTGATAGGTGCAGAAAATATTTTAAGAAGATTCATGTGGAATTGCAGTGAGGAGGGATGGAGGCAAGAAGTCAAGGCTAATGATGATAAGGACCTGAGGGTGAAGGGCAGCAACAGGGATAGGATACAAAGGGTAGATATAACAGATGTTATGAAGGAGGAACTTAGCCTGTGACTGCCTGGATATAAAGGGCAGAAAGAATGAGGCAGCCAGGATGACTTCCCAGTTTTGAGTCTGAATGACTATAGAAATAATGCGGCCTCTTACAGAAGTGGGGGGCACCCCAAAGAGAGTCTGTTTGTGGTCAAAGAGCAATTCCATTACAGTAATGTTCCATTTGAGGTGGCAGTGGAAGATCTTAGTAGGGGCAGTTATTGATGCACAGCTGACAGTGAAATTTTCAAGAGATAATTGAAATAGAATTTTTTTTTTTTTTGAGACATGATCTCACTCTGTTGCCCAGTCTGGAGGGCAGTGACTCAGTCACAGCTTACTACAGACATGACTTCCCAAGCTCAAGCAATCCTCCTGCCTCAGCACTGGAGTAGCTGGGACTACACATATTCCACCATGCCTGGCTTATTTTTTAATTTTTTTGTAGAGACAGGGGTCTTGCAATGTTCCCCTGATTGGTCTCAAATACCAGTGTTGGTAAACTGTTAGAACCATTTGGGGAAAAAAATGTTTGGCATTATCTAATTAGCTAAGATATACCCAACAGAAATAGGTGCATGAGGCACTACAAGAATGTTCATAGAAGTGTTATTTGTAATAGCTCCAAAGAATAAACAACCCAGAACTCCAAAAAACAAAAGAATGAAAAAATAAATTGTGGCATACTCACATAATACTGCGGAAATCAGCAAATACTCTCTAAAGTGTTGGATAGTAAATATGAGGTCTCTGTCACAACTATTCAACTCTGCTGTTGCCATGCTAAAGCAGCCATAGACAATATGTAACAAAACAGGCCACAGGCCACAGTTTGCCAGCTCTTACCACACTGCAGTGAAAATGGAGGAACCACAACTACGCAAGATGAATTCCACAAGCATAATGTTGAGTGAAGACAGACACACAAGTCCATGCTATATGATTCCCTTATATGGCTCAAACAGAAGTATAGTGTTTAGGGCTGCATTCTGGATAGAAAGCTAAAAAGGAAGTCATTATCATAAAAATCAAGGTATTGCATAGGGGACAGGAGCGTTGTGATTGGAAAGGTAAAGGCTTCTGAAGTGCTGCTTCTAATTTTTGAATGGATAGTGACTACCCTGGTGCAAGGGTCCTCACCCCCAGGCTGCAGACTGGTACTGGTCTGTGGCCTGTTAGGAACAAGGCCACACAGCCAGAGGTGAGCGGCAGGCCAGCAAGCATTGCCACCCTATTTGCAACAACATTAGATTCTCACAGGAGCATGTATTGTGAACTGCACGTGCAAGAGATCACGCTTCTTAGGAGAATCTAACTAATGCCTGATGATCTGAAGTGGAACAATTTCATCCTGAAACCATCCACTCCCCACTCCCCATCCACAGAAAAATTGCCTTCAATTAAATCAGTCCCTGGTGTCAAAAAGACTGGGGTTGCTGCCCTAGTGTTGGTAGTTTTAAGTCCGTTTTGTGTCTTTTTCTTTTGTATGTTACATATCCACTCACCCCAACCCCCAAAAAAAGTTGGGAAAAAAGACTGAATAGGAAGTGAGTAGGGGTAAGGCAAACAAGGCTGAAACACAAGATGCAGAAATACTCAGAAGGGGGAGAAAATTCTGTCGTCTGGAAACTGAAAATAAAACAGAATGGTAGGAATGTAACATATAAAGGAGATAGCAGGGAAACAAAAAACTTCAGGAGTTAGATCATAATTTGATCCTTCATATATCTGCCTATAATAATGAACTACATAGTTTAATAGAGTTTTATTGTATTTTAAAACTGCAGTTAGAAAGAACCAAAATAGTGAGTAGATAATCACACATTGAGTAGATCATCCAAGAAAGAACACTGGAATTCTGCAGAAAAGCGAAAGAAATACCTAAAATAAGAAAGGAAAAGGAAGTGAGGTAGCCTGCTTGGTTGGGATCAGCTGAGAGAGACTCACCAGTATAGGGAAAGGTTAAGTGAGAGACCCTTAGTAGTTCACCTTCCCACTGTGGAACCTGCAATTCTAACCATGGGAGAGCTCCTCAATCATTGAGGGCCCTGAAAGTAACATAGGGAGCTGCCAAGAGATTGTGCCACAGCACTGTCCCAGGAAGGAAGGGCATACTGGGTCCCAAACACTCCCCGAGACTTAGGCAGCTACAGCAAGGCACCATTTTAGAGCCTCATCCCCAATAGACTGAGTGCTGTCCAAGATCTCTGTGGTGCTAGGACTGAGCCACAAGAGAAATGCAGCCTGTTGCCTCTTGACTGAGGCACAAACAACTGCATGTAGGCTACTGCAGCCAGGCCTGAGGGACTACCAAGGTGCAGGCTACTGTCAGGTGCAGGTACATGCCTCTGGGCTGAGGCATGAGTGACCACAGGCTACCACGCCAGGGCTGAAGTGCGACCAAGGCATAGGCTATCATAGCAGAGGCCAAGGCACAAGCATCACATGTGTTCCCCACCTGTCTAGGCTGTCACCACTGAAGGAAGCACCACCTTCCCCAGTGGCAGGAAAGCAGTATGGTCACTGCTGCCCTCAACCTGAGCATTCCACTGGTGGCCTGGGGATCATCCCAATCCTGCCTACTATAAATGGTGCCTGCACATGCTAACAGGGGACTGAGGATAGCCCCTCTATTCTAGCTTCACTCCCCTCAACATGCCAGAGCACACAGCCCAGAGGTCAAGGGATTGTTCAGCTAAGTCCACCACCATGAGCATTCCTTCTAAAGACCTACCCACCTGGCTGCTACCACCATAGCTTAGCATGCACCCACCTGCAGGTGGCTGCTACCACCTACCTGCATGCACCCACCTGCAGACCTAGAGACTGGCCTACTCAGCCCATCACAGACACTGCCAAAAGCAGGGTACAGGGTACACTGCTTGCAACCCAAAGGTTGTCCCATTCCTGTCACTGCAATCACCCACACCACACTGGCTCTCCAGGGGGCCAAGGACCCTCCCATCCACCCAGCCCACTTCTACCACTACTGGCAAAAGTAAGCTACCTGGAAATCCAAGAATTGGCCCACCTGGACCTTCTAACACCAGTGCCAACATGTGCTTTACTGGGTCCCAAAGATAGGTATGCTCAACCCACTGCTGCCACCACTGGGGCCCAAATACTGGCCTACCTAGCATCCCAGTCCCCAGCAAAACTTCACTACAGCATCCACTAACAACCATAACCTAAGCCTCCATGGAAATCACAGTTACAGCTGATGCTGTTTACAGCCAAATAAGTCATACAGACTACACTACTCCGTGCACCTAGAATCAAAGCCAAAGCATCCTACCCAACCAACACCATAGATACATCCTCAGGGAAAATCTCTCCTACAAAAGCAAATTCAAAAAATTGGAAGAAGTGGCTGTTACACCAGATGCACAGATATCAACATAAGAATGCAGGACTCATGAAAGCACAAGGAACTGTGACACCTCCAAAGAAACACAATAATCCTCAGGCAACAGATCACAAACAAAAAGAAATTCATGAAATTCTAGAAAGGGAATTCAAATTATTAACTCTAAGGAAGCTCAGTGAGATACAAGAGAATTCTGAAAATCAATACAAAGAAATCAGAAAAACAATTTAAGATATGAATGACAAACTTACCAGATAGATATAAAAATGAACCTAGCCAGATATGGTGGCTCACACCTGTAACCCCAACACTTTGGGAGGCTGAGGCAGGCAGATCACGTTAGGTCAGAAATTTGAGACCAGCCTGGACAACATGGTGAAACCTTATCTCTGCTGAAAAAAAAAAAAATTAGCCAGGCATGGTGGCACATGCCTGTAATCCCAGCTATTCAGGAGGCTGAGAAAGGAGAGTCACTTGAACCCAGAAAGCAGTGAGCCCAAGTGCCACTGCACTCCAGCCTGATAGCCTGGGCAAGTGAGACCCTGGACCCTATCTCAAAAAATAAAAATAAAAATTGAACTAAACAGAAATTCTAGAACTGAAGAATTCATTGAATTAAATACAAAGTACATTCAAGAGCTTCAGCAATAGACTAGATCAAGCAGAAGAAAGAATCTCAGAACTTGAAGACAAGTTTTCTGAAATAACTCAG
Organism: Sapajus apella; assembly: GCF_009761245.1. Lineage (NCBI taxonomy): Eukaryota > Metazoa > Chordata > Mammalia > Primates > Cebidae > Sapajus > Sapajus apella. The sequence goes on from NW_022436950.1 coordinate 41,813,021, forward strand.
TCAGACAAGTGTAAAGCAAAAGAAAGAATTTAAAAGGATGAACAAAGTCTTCATGACATATGGAACACCATGAAGTGACCAAATACTCAAATTACTGGAATCTCAGAAAGCAAAACAAGAATGAAAGATCTAGAAGATCTACTTAATGAAATAATCAAAACTTCCCAAGATTTGAACATTCAGGTACAGGAGACTCTGAGATTCCCCAAACACACACAAATGCAAAAAGCTCTTCTCCACAGCACATTATAATCAAACTGTCTAATGTTAAAGACAAAGAGACAGTTCTAAAAACAGCGAAAGAAAAGTATCTAGTCACCTATAAAAGAAACCCCATCAGACTAACAGCACATTTCTAAGCAGAAACTTAACAGGCCAGGAGAGAATGGAATGACATGTTCAAAGTGCTCAAAGAAAAAAACTGCCAGCCAAAAATACTACATCCAGCAAAATTATCCTTCATAAATGGAGAAATAGGGTTGGGTGCAATGGCTCACGCCTTTAATCCCAACACTTTGGGATGCTGAGGCAGATGGATCACTTAAGGTCAGGAGTTCAAGACCAACCTGGCCAACATGGCAAAACCCTGTCTCTACTAAAAATATAAAAATTAACCAGGCATGGTGGCAGGCACCTGTAGTCCTCACTACTCGGGAGGCCAAGGCAAGAGGATTGATTGAATATGGGAGGTGGAGGTTGCAGTGAGCCAAGATCGCAGCACTGCACTCCAGCCTGGGTGACAGAGTGAGACTTTGTCTCAAAAAAAAAAAAGGAGGAAATAAAGTCTTTCCCAGCCAAGCAACAGCTGAAGGCATTCACAACCACTAGTCCAGCCCTACAAGAAATGCTCAAGGGAGTCCTAAACCTGGAAAGCAAAAGAACAACATTTACCATCATGAAAATAGACAAAAGTATAAAATTCACTGATAAAGCAAACACATAAATGAGGAAGAAAAAGGACTCAAATGGTACCACTGCAAAATACCACCAGCTACAATGATAAACAGGAAGAGCAAAAGAAAGGAACAAAGAACATACAGAACAACCAGAAAACAATTAACAATATGACAGGAGCAAAAACTCACATATCAATAATAACCTTGAATGTAAGCAGATTAAATTCTTTACTTAAAAGATATAGACTGGCTAGATGGATTTAAGAACATGATCCAATTACATCCTGCCTATAAGAAATGCACTTTACCTATAGAGACAAATATTGACTGAAGTAAAGGGATAGAAAATTATAATCCATGTAAATAGAAACTAAAGATAGCAGGTATAGCTATACCTGTATTAGCTAAAACAGCCAAAATAGTAAAAGTCAAAAACAGTAAAAAAAAAAAAAAAAAAAAAAGACAAGGTCATTATATAATGATAAAGGAATCAATCCAGCAAGAGGATATAACAATTCTAAACATATATACACCCAACACTGGAGCACCCAGATTCATAAAGCAAATATTGCTAGATCTAAAGAGAGTGATAGACTTCAATGTGAGAGTAGTGGAGTACTTCAACCCACTTTCAGCATTAGACAGATCATCTAGACAAAGAAACATTGGATTTATTTATTATAAACCAATAGATTTTAATTTTGAGCAATTTTAGTTTTACATAAAAATTGAGCAGGAAGTATAGAGCGTTCCTAGATATCTCTTCACTGCTCCCCCCACCACCATTTCCCTGATTATTAACTTTTTAAACTAATGTCAACTTTTATTTTCTATTTAGGAGGTACATATTCAGGTTTGTTATATGCCTATATTGCTTGATGCTGAGGTTTGGGGTACAATTGATCCTGTCACCCAAGTAGTAAGCATAATGTCCAACAGTTAATTTTTCAATCCTTCCCCCACTTCCTCTTTCTAGTAGTCCCAGTGTCTGTTGTTGCCATCTTTGTGTCCATGAGTACCCAATGAAATACTGGATTTCAACTGGACATTAGACCACATGGACCTAATAGACATTTACAGAATATTTATCCAGCAACTTCAGAATACACATTCTTATTAGCACATGGAATATGCTCCAGAATAAATCATATGTTAGGCCAGAAAATAAGTCTCAACAATTTTTTTTTTTGAGATAATATCTCACTCTCTTGCCCAGACTGGAGTGCAGTGGCACAGTCATCGATCACTGTAACCTTGACCTCCCAGGCTCATGTGATCCTCTCACCTCAGTCTTCCAAGCTGGGACCACAACCATGCACCTCCAAACCCAGCTAATTTTTTTAATAATTTTTGTAGAGATAGGAGTCTATGTTTCCCAAGCTGGTCTCAAACTCCTGGGACAAGCACTCCACCTGCCTCAGCCTCCCAAATTGCCAGAAGTAGAGGCATGAGCCACTGTACCTAGCCAACATTTCTTTTCTTTATTTTTTTGAGATGGGGTCTCACCCTGTCTCCCAGGCTGGAGTGCAGTGGCACAATCATGAATCACTGCATTATCAATTTCCTGGGTTCAAGCAATCCTCCCACTTGAGCCTCCTGAGTGACTGGGACTACAGGCACATACCACCACATCTGGCTAATTTTTGTATTTTTTGCAGAGACTGGGTTTTGCCATGTTGCCTAGTCTGGTCTTGAACTCCTGACCTTAAGCAATCTGCCAACCTCAGCCTCCCAAAGTGGTGGGATTACAGTCATGAGACATCATACCCAGCCACAGTTTTTTAAAAATTGGAATTATATCAAATATCTTCTCAGACTACAATGGAATAAAACTAGAAATCAATACTAAGAGGAACTTTGTAAATTATACAGATACATGGAAATTAAACAGCATACTCCTGAATGACTACTGGCTCAATGAAGAAATTAAGAAGGAAATTTAAAAATGTCTTGATATTAATGAAGATAAAAATATAACATATCAAAATCTGCGGGATACAACAAAAGTGATACTAAGAGAGTAGTATATAGCAATAAATGCCTACATCAAAAAAAGTAAAAAGATTTCAAAAACAGTCTGACAACAATGCACCTGAAAGAACTAGAAAAACAAAAACAAAACAAACCCAAAATTAGTAAAAGGAAAAAAATACTAAAGAATAAACTAAACAAAATAAAGGGAAAAACAACACAAAGGATCAATAAAACAAAAAGTAGATTCTTCAAAAAGATAAACAAAATTAATAACTGCTAACTAGAATAACCAAGAAAAGAGACGACCCAAATAAAATCAGAAATGAAAAAGGAGACATTACAACTGATACCACAGAAATACAAAAGATCATTACAGACTATTATGAACAACTACACACTAACAAACTGCAAAACCTAGAGGAAATGGATAAATTCCTGCACACATACACCTCCCAAAATTACATCAGGAAGAAATAGAAAACCTGAACAGATCAGTAGTGAATAACAAGATTAAATCAATAATGAAAAGTCTCCCAACAAAGAAACTGGACAGATTCACTACCACAGAACTGAAAAGATTCACTAACACATTCTACCAAACATATAAAGAAGATCTAATACCAATCTTCCTCAAGCCATTTCAAAAGATTGAAGAGGAGGGGATTCTTCCTAATTCATTCTGTAAAGCCAACACAACAAAAAAGGAAAATTACAGGCCAATATCTGTGATGAACATAGATGCAAAAATGTTCAACAAAATGCTAGCAAATCAAACTCAATAGCACAATACACTATGATCAAATGGAATTTATATCAGTGATGCAAACATGGTTTAACATATGCAAATCAATAAACATGACACGTCACATCAACAGAATGAAGGACAAAAAACATATGATCATCTCAATAGATGCAGAAAAAGATTTAATAAAATTCAACATCCCTTATTGATAAAAACTCTCAACAAACTAAGCAACGAAGGAACATACCATAAAATAATCAAGGCCATGTATGACAAACCCACAACTACAAGAAAACTACAAAACACTGAGAAAAGAAATTGAAGGAGGTCTGGCACAATGGCTCATGCTTGTAATCCCAGCACTTTGGGAGGCCAAAATGAGAGAATTGCTTGAGTCAAGGAATTTGAGACCAGCCTGGGCAAGAAAATGAAAAGCCTCTCTAGAAAAAATTTAAATTTTTAAACTTTTTTAAAAAGAAAGAAATTGAAGAGGACACCAAACAAATGAAAAGACATCTCATGCTCATGGAATGGAAGAATTAATACCGTTAAAATACCGCCCAAAGCAATCTATAGATTCAATTCAATCCCTATCAAAATACCAATGTCATTTTTCACAGAAATAGAAAAAAACCTAAAAATTTTATGGAACCACAAAAGAGTTAGAGGAGTAGCCGAAACAATTTTAGGAAAAAAAAAAAAAAAACAAAGCTGGAAGCATCATACTACCTGACTTCAAAATATATTACAAGGCTATAGTAGCCAAACAGCATGGTATTGGTATAAAAATAGACACATAGACCAATGGAACAGAATACAGAACCCAAAAATAAATTTGCAAATTTACTGCCATCTTCAACAAAAATATCAAGAGCATACACTGAGGAAAGGACACCCTCTTCAATATATGGATATCCATATGCATAATAATGAAACCAGACCACTATCTATCTGTTACCATATACAAAAATCAACTCAAAATGGACTAAAAACTGAAACATAAGGCCCAAAACTACAAAACTACTAGATAAAAACATAGGGAAAACACTTCAGGACATTGACCTAGGAGAGATTTTATGACTAAGACCCCAAAAGCACAGAGACCTAAAATAAAATTAGACAAATAGGATTATATTAAACTGAAAAGCTTCACAGCAAAGGAAGGAATCAACAGAATAAAGAGAAAACTTACAGAATGAGAGAAAATATTTGCAAACTATTCATCCAACAAGGGACTAATATCCAGAATATACACAAGGAATTCAAACACCTCAACAATTTTTAAAAATTACATTAAAAAGTGGGCAAATGACATTAATAGACAAAAGAGAAGACATACAAATGGCCAACAGGTATATGAAAGAATGCTGAATATCACTAATCACCCAGGGAAATGCAGATCAAAACCACAATGAGATTTTAACTTACCCCAGTTAGAATGGCTATTGCTACAAACACAAAAAGAGATGCTGTGGAGATGAGGGTGTAGAGAAAAGGGAGCAGCAAGGCCAGCAGTATCCAGAATTTCTCCCAAGCCCACAAGCTCACGTGAACTTTTTTTAATAAAAGCCCCATTCTGGGCCGGGCGCGGTGGCTCAAGCCTGTAATCCCAGCACTTTGGGAGGCCGAGGCGGGTGGATCACGAGGTCAAGAGATCGAGACCATCCTGGTCAACATGGTGAAACCCCGTCTCTACTAAAAAAAAAAAAAAAAAATACAAAAATTCAGCTGGGCATGGTGGTGTGTGCCTGTAATCCCAGCTACTCAGGAGGCTGAGGCAGGAGAATTGCCTGAACCCAGGAGACGGAGGTTGCGGTGAGCCGAGATCGCGCCATTGCACTCCAGCCTGGGTAACAAGAGCGAAACTCCGTCTCAAAAAAAAAAAAAAAGCCCCATTCTTCCCCTTAAATCACTATTTGTGGTACAATCTTCTCACAAATTTCTCTCCAGATTTCATTCAAAGATGGAGCTAATTAAATCCCATGTAGCTTCACCTCTCAATATTTTTTACTTCATTTGTAACAAGGCTTTTTCTCATTGTAATATCATTAAAATGAGGAACATACGGTGGAGCCTTATGTGAGAGACTCCTGAAGTGAATATGACCTTTAACTCTATGTATTTGGATTCTCACTATGTTCTTAACCATCCCCACTTCCATGATCGAAATAATTTTTACAAATTCCATGTCACTGCCTATGTTCTTCTCTGTTTCATCTCTCTTCTCCAAGGTCTAGATAACGTGAACAATTGTTCCTGAAATTGCTAACCTAACTTTTTTTCCCACTAGCTAACCTTGATTGCTTGCCTTTTTTATGCAATAATTTCATTTCTTAATTCCCCTTATTAGCAGTATTTCCAGTTTAACATAGCGACCTAAGGAACATGCTAGACATAGAAAGACATGAGTAAGGTAGGTTCCTTTCCCTTAAGCAGTTCTCAGTCTAACAGCAAAGACATATAAATAACTATGATACAATCTGATGAGGGCACTAGTAGAAGGATAGGCAGCCCAGAGAAAGGAATTATTAACTCAAGCTGGGGGAACAGGGAAGGAAATGAAGGCCTGGTGGCATGAAACAGAGTGGCAGGTTCAGAAACTCCAAGTCCTTCCAGCATCCCAAAGCAAGACATGTAAGAGAAAGACTAACATGAGTGGAAAGTGAATCAATAGGCAGAGGCCAGACCATGAAGATGCTTTTGTATCACGCTAAGGCATTTCCACTTCCTGCAGTAAACAATTTTCTTTATATTTTTTTAGGATTAGTATATAGTTCTAAAAATAAGTTTAGGTTACTTTTCATTCCTCAGTCTTAAGAATTGCTTCAATTTTGTTATAGTTTTTCAGTTCCTTTGTTTAGAAATCAGAGTTGGTAGTCAAAATACTAAAGAGTAAAACCAAATGAATCAGAGAATTGCCACACCACCAAGCAGCGCTGGGCTGTTTACAAGGAAGCCCAGCTATTTCTTCAAAGTCCAGGATCATTCTCTTTGTTTTCATTCCTATTTATAATGATGAAGAAAATATATTGTAAGTAAAATAGTAGCTTAAATCCAAAAGAGAGTGAAAATTGAAGGAAGTGGATCCTTCCTGGTTTATGTAATTTTTCTGTTGAATGTTATTTTAGTTTTTGAAGTTGGCGTGAATACCCACTGATGGTGAATTTCTGTTTCATCAAATGGATACTAATGTCAGGGGAGGGGGCAATTTCCTCTGGTCCTTCCTCCTCATCTGCTTCTTAACCTCTTTCCTGTGCTCAGGCAATCAGCAGCAGTTCTTTGTTGGACACCACTCACCACACTGACAGAGGTCAACAGCCAACTAGGCCCATATCTGGAATTAATTTCATATGTCTTGTTACTTAAGAGAAAATCAAAATGCAGGTCTATTTCTAGATATTAATTCTTAATTGTTTTTCATACAATGAGAAATATTGTTGTAGAAAATAAACTTATTTTAACTAATACTGCTGGAACATTAAGAACATTTACCAAAATAACATACTCTTTTCCTTTTCTATTCTAAAGTCTGTACAGATAGTGCTTTTCTACAGTTTCTACAGATTTGCCCTTCTTCAAGGAATGGTTTAATGGCAAATCAATTTTGCATTTAAATTTCCTCTACATTTAGAATTTTTATTTATTAAAGAGAACTACTGGACATCTTTACTTTTTCATTCACCTTTATGCAAGCATTTACATCAGCGTCATAAGAAATCATAGGTTTAGCTTCCCAGATAAACTTAAAACACAGTGCTTTTGAAAGAGTAATTAGATGGCCGGGTGCGGTGGCTCAAGCCTGTAATCCCAGCACTTTGGGAGGCCGAGGCGGGTGGATCACGAGGTCAAGAGATCAAGACCATCCTGGTCAACATGGTGAAACCCCGTCTCTACTAAAAATACAAAACATTAGCTGGGCATGGTGGCGCGTGCCTGTAATCCCAGCTACTTGGGAGGCTGAGGCAGGAGAATTGCCTGAACCCAGGAGGCGGAGGTTGCGGTGAGCCAAGATCGCGCCATTGCACTCCAGCCTGGGTAACAAGAGCGAAACTGCGTCTCAAAAAAAAAAAAAAAGAAAGAAAGAAAGAAAGAAAGAGTAATTAGAAATAAGAAAGCACTTGACAAATGCTGTTTAATAAATGCCATTTCTCCCATTTTTAATTATTAGGTTGGTATAAATTTTATTTTTGAGAAATTATGTGTCTCTTCTGGGAGCGGTGGCTCACACCTATAATCCCAACACTTTGGGAAGCCAAGGAAGGAGGCTTGCGAGAGCTCAGTGGTTTGAAATCAGCCTGGGCAACATGGCGAAACCTCGCCTCTACAAAATATACAAAATTAGCAGGGTGTGGAGGCACACCCCTATAGTCCCAGCTACGTGGAAGGATCACTTGGGTCCGGGAGGTGGAGGCTATAGTGAGCCAGGATTGTGCCACTGCACTTCAGCCTGGAGGGTGGAGTGAGACCCTCCCTCAAAAAAGAAAAAAGGAAAAGAAAAGAAATTATGCATCTCCTCTTGTCCAGTCATAAAAATTACTGGCTTTTCAAATTATTGTATCTCCTATGTATGTCTTCAATATCTATTAATGGAAATATAGTCACTCAAATGAAATCCTAAAAATGAAACTGCCTTAATTGAAAAAAAAACATGTAAGAAATTGTATTTCTGCTTTAGACATATTGGTGATATTATATGTCTACTAATTTGTAAGGTCACTTTTCCTTTTTCTGAAATGATTTTAAAAATGTATAAATACAGGCTCATACCTGTAATCTTACCACTTTGGGAGGCCAAGGAGGGCAGATCACGAGGTCAGGAGATCAAGACCATCCTGGCTAATACAGTGAAACCCTGTCTCTACTAAAAATACAAAAAATTAGCCAGGCGTGGCTAAAAAAAATCACAGGCATGGCACACGCCTGTAATCCCAGCTACTCAGGAGGCTGAGACAGGAGAATCGCTTGGACCTAGAAGGCGGAGGTTGCAATGAGCTGAGATTGCGCCAGTGCACTACAGCCTAGGCAACAGAGTGACATTCTGTCTCAAAAAATTTTTTTAAGTGTAAATACACATTAAATTAAATTAATTTGAGATTAAGCCATTGGAGATTTTTTCTTTTTTTCTTTTTTTTCATAGACATGGTCCTGCTGTGTTCCTGCTATGTTGCCCAGGCTGGTCACAAACTCTTGGGCTCAACAGTCCTGCTGCCTTGGCCTTCTAAAGTGCTGGGATTACAGGCATGTGCCACTGCACCTGGCCAAGATCTTTTCCTACTCATTAATATTATCACACATAGGTAGAAATAATGTATAATTCAATCTTATGAATGTGCAAACTTCTCTTTGCTTTTGATACTTCAGCTTCATCAAACCCAGCAGTCATCAAGATAAATTCAATTCTAGATATCGTAACAAAAGTGGAAGACTATTATCTTAAAGGATATGTTGTTGGGGCTATTCATCCTGTTATACAACCTGTGGGGCAGCGAAAACACCTACCTGCAAGTTACCTCTATAGAGTGGTGCTATCGCGCTTGAAATTAAGGTAAGCACGCTGCTCAAGAAAGAAGCAGGTGAGAGTGACTGTTCTCTTTGTCTAAAAGAAAAAGAAATTTTGAATCAAGTGACAGAGAAGAAAGGATACTTTGGGGTTTTAGTTTAAAGCACATTTTCCGGCAATGGAACCTGGATCGGAGCAAGGAAATTTACACCTCCTTCCTTAAAACTCCTGATTGATTTTTGCTTCTTGCAGACAAATGGGTCCTAAGTGAGGATGTCAATGAATAAAAGGAAAGCAAAATAGATTCCAGAGGTACCTGGAAGCTCCTGTAGGCACTTCAGCAGCTGCAGGGGTAGCAGTGAGCTACTGATATTATCACTAAGCTAAAGAGCTGACCAGACCTACCAGGTCCACTTTCACTAAACTTTCTAACAGTCCTGCATTGTTTTTTAATAGTGGTAACAGAAACTATCTCTACATTCTAAAGCTTTTTTTTTTTTTTTTCAAGACAGAGTTTCGCTCTTGTTGCTCAAGCTGGAGTGAAATGGCACGATTTCAGCTCACTGCAACCTCAGCCTCCAGGGTTCAAATGATTCTCCTGCCTCAGCCTCCCGAATAGCTGGGATTACAGGTGACTTCCACCATACCTGGCTAATTTTTTTATTTTTAGTAGAGATGGGGTTTCAATATGTTGGCCAGGCTGGTCTCAAACTCCTGACCTCAGGTGATCCACCCACCTTAGCCTCCCAAAGTGCTGGGATTACAGGCATGAGCCACTGGGCCCAGCTCATTCTAAAACTTTTAATAACAGAAAAACCTACCATGACAAGTTCTCACAAATTGGATAGACCTCTGCCCTTTTCCCAAAATAGAATTTAAAAGCTAACCATTGTAGTGTTTTCTATTTTAATAGCTACTTCTCCAAACAATACTGCAACCATTTTTGCCACCCTAGATTGTAAATTTGATGGTTTTCATAGTAAAATTCTGTTGCTCTTTCCAATGAAGAATAAAGATGACCGGACAAATATCTTAGATTAACACATTAAATTTTTTTACATAACTCTTCAACTAATATGTCACTTAATGCCAGGGATGCGTTCTGAGAAGTATGTCCTTAGGCCGTTTCATCATTGTATGGACATCATAGAGTGCACTTACACAAATCTAGATGGAACAGTTTACTATCACCGAGGCTATATGGTATAGCCCATTGCTCCGAGACTACAAGCCTGTACAGTCTGTTACCGACTGAATACTGTAGGCAATAGTAACACAGTAAAAAGTATTTGTATAGCTAAACATACCTAAAGATAGAAAAGGTACAGTAAAAATACGTTAATCTTATGGTCCTGCCACTGCATATGTGGTCCATTGTTGACAGAAACATCATTATGCAGTGCATGACTGTATATCAAAACCATCTCAAAGACCAGGGGAAAAACTGTGTTTTCTCTTTATTGTGATGGATCAACAACAATCACTTTATGAGAGGGCTAAGCAGAGAGGGGAAAATGAAATTAGAGGAAAACCAAGAAAATATGAAACTTTAAAAAAAAAAAAAAAAAAAAACAAGAAAGGACCTTAAAGGATTCCAGGTGTGCACACCTGTAATCCCAGCACTTTGGGAGGCCAAGGTGGGCAGATCACGAGGTCAGGAGATCGAGCCAATCTGGCTAACACGGTGAAATTCTGTCTCTACTGAAAATACAAAAAATTAGCTGAGCCTGGTGGCACACACCTGTAATCCCAGCTACTCGGGAGGCTGAGGCAGGAGAATCACTTGAACCCGGGAGGCAGAGGTTGCAGTGAGCCGAGATTGTGCCACTGCACTCCAGCCTGAGTGACAGAGCGAGGCAAGACTCTGTCTAAAAAAAGAGAAAAAAAAAAAAAATTCCAGGCGTGTTTTTAAGGGACACTGTCTCCCACGAAGTAATTGCATACTTAAACACGTCTGGTGGGGTGTACAGGCTTCAGCTTTCACTAAAATATAAAGCCTCATCAGATATTTACTAGTTCAAGCATTACTAAGCAAACATGGCATTTTTGGACAGTAGTAATGCTCATGTCCTAATTACAAATCTTATCAACCATGTGTGAATTATCTTTTCTGCTTTTAAAATTACTTCAGATAGACTTAGCAGTATCCTGGCAAGGCTAAGAATAAGCAAAGAAAAAAGATCAGAAAAGAAGAAAAAGGAAAAAGGGCAATATTTATTTGCATTTAACTAGAATTTTAACTTGTGCTTTTGTTCAATAAGCTATAACAACAATCTAAAATTATTTCTTATAACTTTTAGTAAAACAACAGACTTGAAGTTTTTCTTTCTTTCTAAGTTACAAATTAATAGCAGTTTAAGGAAATTTGAAGTTATTGTGTTAATAGAAGTTATTGTGTTTTTCTGGTATTTTTACGTAAGAAGATAGCCATCAGGCTTGAAATAACAAAAAACGATTACCTTGACCTAGTTTGTGAGTTGCTCACTCATTTTCACATGGGCATATTAGCTGAAAAGCAGCAATTGGCCTCAAATCATGAACCTATTCCCTCTGTTACAGCCCAAAGAATTCAGCAGCACCGAGTGGACAAAGACGCCCAAGGCTTGTGATTGAGGAATGTCCTCTAACTTCTGAGGCACAAACAAATGACGCAGCAAAAGAACTGATAGAAAAGGTACTAAATTTATGCACTTTTTCATGGGCTATTGAGAAACATTTGGTATTTCTTCTTTGTCAATTTTCTTTTTTACCCTAAGAAGAATAGGAAAATGAAAAAAAGAGAGAAATAAAAATAAAAATATGATAGAATATGTTAGGAAGAATTAAAAAAAGAAAAAAGAGAAATAAAGAATAAGAAAATGACAGGTAACTTTTCTACCAGAATTTAAAACATATTGAAGCACTTGTGCCAAATTGAAAAGAGTTTAAAACAGAAATACAGGCCAATGAAACAAAATGGACAACCAGAACTAAATTTAAACAAATATAAGAAGTTTAATGACAAACCTGATGAAATAAAATGGAGGAACAACCATTATTTAATGAATGCTGTTGGGAAAGTAGACAATTGCTCTGCAGAGAATAAATTCCACATTTCAGATGAGATAAAGAGGTAATTTTTAATATAAAAAAAGAAAATGAAGAGTAAATATATACAATGACTACATTAAGGAATTTGAGCATATAAATATAACTTAACTGTACTGGGAAAATTAAGCTTAAAAAGGAAGAATCAGGCCGGGCGCAGTGGCTCACGCCTGTAATCCCAGCACTTTGGGAGGCCGAGGCGGGTGGATCACGAGGTCAAGAGATCGAGACCATCCTGGTCAACATGGTGAAACCCCGTCTCTACTAAAAATACAAAAAATTAGCTGGGCATGGTGGCGCGTGCCTGTAATCCCAGCTACTCAGGAGGCTGAGGCAGGAGGATTGCCTGAACCCAGGAGGCGGAGGTTGCGGTGAGCCGAGATCGCGCCATTGCACTCCAGCCTGGGTAACAAGAGCAAAACTCCAACTCAAAAAAAAAAAAAAAAAAAAAAAAAAAAAGGAAGAATCAAAGGGAAATCTGCAACAGATGTGTCCTATGGGAGCTTCAGTTTCAAAATATACATCACAGGAAAGGAATACAAATCCATGAAAGTAATATGCAGTCTTAAATAGACAGACAGGGACCATGGACAGCAAATATAAAAGAGAGAAACATCAATAATTAGAAGACACTTGGTAACAGGTTCAACCTAATAATATTTAATGTAAATAAAAACTGAGAACTCACCAATGTTAAATCGGGAAATTTAATTAAAATCAAGTGTTGGCAAAGCTTTAAGAAAAGTTAAGTCCAGGTGTGGTGGCTCACACCTGTAATCCCAATACTTTGGGAGGCCGAGGTGGGAGGACCACCTGAGGTCAGGAATTCCAAGACCAGCCTAGGCAACCCCAGCTCTACAGAAACTGAAAAAAAAAATCAGCTGGACCTGGTGGCATGTGCCTGTAGTACCAGGTACTCAGGAAGGTAAGGCAGGAGGATCACCTGAGCCCAGAAGTGAGCCTGCAGTGAGCTGTGATCAACACACTGCCCTCCAGCCTGGGTGACAGAGCAAAACTCTATCTCTGATAATAACAATAATAAAAACAAAGAAAAGTTAACATTCATAATACAAGTGGAATTGTAACAAATTAATGCAATATTCTTGAATATCTGTTTAGTAAGAAGAAACATAAATCCTGTTTTGTTTTGTCTTGTTTCGTTTTCTTTGGAAAAAATAATCTGGAGTGCAGTGGTAAAATCATAGCTCACTGCAGTCTCAAAGTCTCCAACTCAAGCGATTCTCCTTCCTTAGCCTCCCTGGTAACTGGAATTGCAGGCATGTGACACCACACCCAGCTAATTTTTTTATTTTGTAAAAACAGGAGTTTGTGTTTCCCAGGCTAGTCTTAAACTCCTGGGCTCAAGCGATCCTACTGCCTCCCAAGTGCTGGAATTACAGGTATGAGCCACCACACCTCGCCGTGAATCCTGTTTTATGTTGTAATTCCCTCCTTAGGAATTTAAGAAAACAATTGAAGGCCAGGCGTGGTGGCTGATGCCTGTAATCCAAGCACTTTGGAGGCCAAGGCAGGCGGATCACCTGAGGTCAGGAGTTCAAGACCAGCCTGACCAACATGGTGAAATCTCGCCTTTAAAAAAAAAAACAGAAAGAAAGAAAAGAAAATGATTGAAAAGGGGAAAAATCATTTTTATACAAAGATATTTAATCAACAGTGAATAAGGGTCCAAATTCTCAATAACTGGAAGACTTTGAAAGAGATGATGGCAGATTAATATAATAGAGTATTTTACAGGCATTAAACATGACAACTATATTGACTGTCAAGATACAAAAATCTATACCATATAACTTAATTGAAACTTAACTGAAAAGTCGAATGCTATATGTATATTGATTAAAACAAAAAAGTTGTATATTCATAAATATTCTAAATTGATGGAATTTTATAGTGAAAGCTGTTTTTTTTTTTTTTTCCATTGCACTGACATATTTATAAAGTTTTACTTTTTATTTAAATACAGCTAAAATCTAAGGCATTTTCTTTTGGGTAAGAAACTGTGAAATATGTTCACTCGTTTCTCTTGTTACCTCCAAGTTTTAAAATACCATGTATGTATGATTATCTGCGGTTTGGGGATAGCCAGTTATAGTTGCTAATGATTATTTTCCATTTAGGTACAAAGTCACACTATTCAATAAGGGTTTTTAGGAAAACTCTGAGACTCAATTTGGAAACAAAGTATGCATATTGTTTATTAGTACTATTCCGGGAAATTTTTTTTCTGGTGATAAATCCACTCCAGCGAATTTATTTTGAAAACAGAAATGTAGCTACTAATTTAGTCTTAATAGATCACCATCAGAGCCCTTGTTTTGCATTTGACTTCCTGGACACAGTTGAAGATCTGTTTAAACAGGAAAGTGCTGTTATTTCAGCAATTCGAGTAACGGGGTTATTTCATTAAGAGAAAAGCTTCAGGAAACAGAGCACATGAAATATTTGACCATTGCTCCAGGCATGAACAAGAGCCATAGATGAATGCCAAATATTATTTTTGAGCGGCTGCCTTGTGTAGAGTTGGTTGTTGAACAGCTAACTTTTAAGTTCTAATATTATACCAGTGTTCACTCTAATTTTAAAATTAGGTTTCTCAGAATTTTAAACTAAAAATAACGTTTTAAAAATAACAATCCTCCAATTTGAAAAATGGAAAAAAACATTAATATTGTATTTGTTACCAGACTTTTCCAGATAAAATTTCCTAGTAACAGAAAAAAGCAGCCAGGCACAGTGGCTCATGCCTATGATCCCAGCACTTTGGGAGGCCAGGGTGGGCGGATCATGAGGTCAAGAGATCGAGACCATCCTGGCTGACATGGTGAGACCCCGTCTCTACTAAAAATACAAAAATTAGCTGGACGTGGTGGCGCATGCCTGTAGTCCCAGCTACTCGGGAGGCTGAGGCAGGAGAATCGCTTGAACTTGGGAGGCAAAGGCTGCAGTGAGCCAAGATTGCACTGCTGCACTCCAGCCTGGTGACAGAGTGAGACTCTGTCTCAAGAAAAAAAAAAAGAAAGAAAAAGAAAAAAGCTTTTCTGCATCTTTTCACTGAAATCAACTAATAAGACCTAGAGAAAGCACTGATAATAAATTCACCCATTTCTGCCTGCAGAATGCCATGTCTCTATCCCTCCTTCTTCTTGTCTCCCAGGACAACTGATATGAAGGAAAATTTGTGGTTATTTTAAATGGTTACAATCTCAATATGTTATTTCATGGTAATAAATGCTATTTCACCAGCCCTAATCCCTTGTCCTAGCTCCACACACCCACACTCTCTCCCACTTCTCAGAATTCTCCTGCTTCACTTTAATAACCTAACCTGGGTTAGCCGAACTGACTTCATCCTAGCTGCAAACCTAGCTTCCTCCTCCCTACCACAGCCCCTTTGGGTGCATAACTGGGCCACACTGACATGGTGCTTCTGTCACGCTGACTCTGTGCTTGTCCTACCATATAACCAATGTAACTGCATCCTGCTTGGCAAGCACACCTGCTATTGTGTATAACTCTCTTTGAACCCCTGTTGGTGATTGTTTGGAAATGCCCTTAGCGACCAACAATCCTGGGAACCTCCTCCCCGCTGATTACTAGCTAACTTGCCTGTTCTGCTTCTATAAAATTCCGATTCAGCTAGGTACCCTCTCCCCTACCTAAATCAAGGTATAAAGGAAAATCAACCCCCTTCCTAGGGCTGAGAGAACTTTGAGCATTAGCCATCTCTTGGTCACTAGCTAATAAATAGGACTCTTAATTTGGAACTCAGTGTGTGGCACATTCCTTCTAACTCGCTTGGTTATTACATCACAAGCTGGAGCTGAGTGAATTAAGTTATCCCCATTGACAGGGCATTGCTCTCTGTTCTGCCCCAGTTCCTCTTGGCTTTTCTCATTCCATTTCATTCTGACTCTAAATGTTTGCATTTGCAACCTCCATCATAATTCTCTCCTCTCCTTCCAGGTAACATTTAAAACATTTAATTTAAATGTTTAAAACAGTAGCCATATAAAAGACATTGCTATTTCTTCTTTTAACTAATTTAACAAGTACTTATACAGCACCTATGAGTACAAAACACTGCAATACAAGGATGAATAAGACATAGTCCCTGCCTTCAAAGGGGCTGCCAGTTGAACACATGAAGAAGACAAATAGAACAAAGAAATGAAGTAAAAGCAGAGAGGAACATGCCTTAGGTTTTTGGCTGTTATATTTAAATAAGAGTTAAATTTTACAGATATGTCAATGGGAAAAGTGCTGAGTGTGAAAATAAGCATTTAGTTCTCAAAAATTATTTCACTGGTATTATAGCATATGCATTAGAATCCTATTCTTTAACTGATAGGATTGAATCTAATCCTATGTATTTGGCCCAGATAGGAGACAATAGAATAAAGACATAAGCTGATCAGAAAGCTTTGTAAGAGTAGTGGTATGAATTGGGCTTATGCTTTATACCCACATGTTTGTCTAGAATCAGTCTTTTAACATTTTTCTTTGTTACCATCAAATAAACAAAACTATATGTTTTTTGCTTTTCAATTAATAAATCTCTTGTTTATTAATGAAGATGTATTTGGTAATGTTAGTTTTAGGGATTTCTTGGACTAGGTATTAATTTTGCTCCAACTGGAGACACCATTGTTAAATGGTCTGCAAAAATCATGCTACAGAATTATTAGTTCTTCCCAAACAGTGGTGCTTCAGAGAAAAAATAATTCCTGTTTTCATAATTTTTAAAGTATATTTGGTTCTGTTTGAAGGTCACGATGATCACGTGGCATGGTCTTGGGAGCAGTGCTATTTTACAGGTGATTAATTAGTTTATGAATGAGTTTTTTGTTACTGGTCAAGTTACTCTATATTCTAGTGGATTTCCTCAGTAAGCCTAAAGGTTAATTGATAAAGTAATCAATGAAAATAGAGCTTACATTTTATTCTGCCATTTTTTTAAATATCAGATTAATGTCGCTGCTAAAAGAGGAATGAAATTTGTTGGATTCATATCACAGCATTATTCTCCATCTAAATTCTGCAATGGAACCAACCATGATGGAGATATAGAATCAATGCTACATGTAAGACGTGGTTCAGATGAAAACTGTAGAAGTTGGAATGAAGGGACATTAAGTGGGCAATCATCTGAAAGTGGAATTGAAGAAGAACTTCATCATGAAAGTGGACAATATCAAATGGGACAAAATGGCAGCCCCAGTTCCTCTAAATCAAAAAAGGAAGAAGGTAATAGATACGATTGGTTGAAAGAAAAGATACTATAGTTTAAGCAAAATACATTTTTGAGGTTTTCTTTTAGAAATAGGAGGCAAAGTAAGTGGCTAAAGATTATAATGACCAAATGAACTAATGAAAACTTCTCATGATTTTTAAAAGTTATTACAGCCAGCAATAAGGCAGGGCAGTTTTTTAGACATTGGTGTCTGGCAGGACATACAATGCCATCCACATAATGAAACTTTGTGTTGAAGACTGGTTTCCATCTAGTCATAAAAAATTCCCTTGTAAATTGAAGGCTGTACATGTGTACTAAATAAGTGAGTCTATTAAGTTTAAAAAGCTGTTCTGATTTATGTTTGTACTAATAAACAGCGTGTGAGAATTTTTGTTTTGGCCTTTCCCACTTCATGGATGGTTTTCACCTTTGGAATTAATTGGCTTTCTTTGATCATCAACTAGAATATGAAACTGGCACATTGTGATGAAACAATTAATATAACAATAGTGCCTGCATTCTAAAATAACTTTGAACAACAGTTGTATTCTTCTGTGCCAGCTAGAAAGTTTTCCCAAGAAATTGAGAATATTTTATTTATGCATTTAGGACAATTCGAAGTTTTCTGATACCTTTGTGGGCATGCTTTTAAAAAAGCACTATCAGAGAAAAGCAAAGGCTACACATATGCTCTGGAATCAGATATCTCAATTTCTTTATAAAAAGAGGGTAATAGTAGGAATTTCCTCCTTGGGTTATTGTGGGAAGTAAATAAGAAATGTCTATAAAGTGCTTGACCCAGTGCCTGGCACAGAATAAACTCTATGTTAACTCCTATTAACTGATCCTTCAATCAGTCTTGACACTGGAGGAGCACGCCTTGGTAACAGGCTTTCTGGGTCATGTTTTGATGTGCTTAGCATCCTATACATGGCAGAGATTCATTTAGCCACATAAGCTGTACCTCCTGAAAAAATAACTAGGAGCATTTACCAACTTAGGTCTCACCCATCTCCACCACCACCACCATCATCCTCTTTTCTCACCTGTTCCCCTAGCTAACAACTTCCCTGATTTTTCTGCAATGTAAAAATAATAGGAATGTATATTAGTCTGTTCTCATGCTGCTAATAAAGAAATACCCAAGACTGGGTAATTTGTAAAAGAAAGAGGTGTTTAATTGACTCACAGTCCAGCATGGCTGGAGAGGCCTTGGGAAACTGGCAGTTATGGCAGAAGGGAAAGCAAACATGTCCTTTTTTACATGGTGACAGGAGAGAGAAGAATGAAAGACTAGCAAAGAGGGAAGCCCTTTATAAAACCATCAGATCCCGTGAGAACTAACTCACTGTCACTAGAACAGAATGCAAAAAACTGCCCCCATGATTCAATTATCACTACCTGGTCCCTCCCACAACATATGGGGATTATGGGAACTATAATTAAAGATGAGATTTGGGTGGGGATACAGCCAAACCATATCAAAATGTAAAAGTGAGCAAGAGATATTGGAATTATAGTAGGAGAGCTATTCACTATCTTCCACCCAGTTCTACCTTTAAACTCCATATGAGTTCCCACCCTCACTTTGAGCAAATCAGATGTCTATTTCTAGTCCTTTAAGTTCTAAATCCAATATAGTACTTAATGTAACTATCAATCATTAGATTCCTCTCTTCCTCTGTATTTTTAAACTATATACTTCTCAATAACATTTCTGTAGTAGTGGCTTTTAATTAGAGGAGGGAGAATGGGAGAATGCACAAAAGACCTTTTTGAGTATCTGGTGAAGTCCATGGAACCCAGATACTTTGGTCTGTCATACAGGTGATGTTAAACTTCCTAAAACAAAACCATAGATGTGGATCCTTTGACCCCAAGCTAAGAATTTGCTAATTCAAGGTATGATCCAGCATTTCCATATCTGTTCTAGAGTCAATCTCACACGTGTCCAAGGAGATATAAAGTTTATAATAACAAAAAAAATTGAAAGTAATGTATATGTCCACTAAAAGGAGAATAGAACATTGGCATTCTATGTAGCAGTTAAAATAAATGAATAAGGTCTTATGGTTATTTACATTTTAAAGGCCTGTTGAACAAAAAGTCAGTTCATATCTACAATAGGATACCTTTTTTAATGTTTTCAAACTGTAAAATGTTACATATAATTTGTGAGTATATAAAGATGTATTAAAATAATAAAAGCTTGCATGAGAATAATAAACATCAACTTCATTATAGTACTTATTTCTGGAGAATAGAATTAGAGGATACTACATAGTAGCCTCAACTGTATCCATTTCTCATTTCTTTGAAAAAGTAGGCTGAAGCAAATATAATATTGACATTTAATTAAGTTGAGTGCTTGTTTGTATGCTTGGACTATCTCATGACTAGTGAGAAAATTAAGAATCTTTAATCAATAAAATTATAATTTTCTCCTTTTTTCTCCTTCTGAATGCCTAGCCTCAGACAACAAATTGTATACAGTCTTCAATGTTTTTGATGATGATTCAGCCTCCTGGACCTATCAGGAAGGCATCCTGTCAATGAAAGTAACGAGAAAAGGATCAGTCATTAGCACACTTGATGCCGATTGGCTGGAATTAACTACATTTTATTATAAACAAGGCTTGTCTTTAATTGATTCTTTTGTATTCTGGGAAGCATCTAAAGGTAAGTTTTATGTTAATGATATTTTACATCTAAAGAATTTGAACTTGTATCAAAATCAGTGAAAATGTTTTTGCCTCCTAAGTTCTATGGCTGAAAGGACAGATATTATTCCTAAGGAAATAAATTCCAACTGTTACATAGATATGTAACTTTAATTTAAAAGCTTAAAGCTCCTTAAGCACAGTGGACACCCAGTGTGTGGGCAGAATTATAACATAAAATGTTCACTGTTGGGTTGTAATTGGGAAACCCCTGCATGATTTACTAGGAGAATTTTCCAAATAAGATGTATTATAATAGTCCAAATGGGAAGTTTATGAAGGCATTTCATGGTTACTATTCATATATATTACATTATCCCAATTTTGGACACTACCATGTGTATAGTCAGTCTATACCTGATTCTTTCTATAATTTGTATAGAAAAGTAATCTTTGGTTTAGAAAGTGATGTTGGCTCTGTTCTTATTTCTGTCTTCGTCTTGTCTTTCATCCCTCTCTAGCCTTTCTTATTTAGTTATAATGGAGTATGTAATCATTTGTGTCTATCATGAAAACAAAGACAATTAAAAATTCTCAAATATGACTTTCTAGGGAGATTTTTTAAAGATATGAGTGTTTTAAACAGAAGAAGAAAAGGTAGTAAGGAAACTAGAAAAATGCATTAGGAAAAATGAAGTTTACGAAAGCCAGGATAATTGGGAACCCTAACTCTATGAGGTTAGAGGAAAGCATGAAAAGCAAATAAGATCTCCCTGTACCTTACTATTGTTAAATCAGCCTAATATTACCTTAACTGATGCAACTAAAGACATTGGATGATACTTTAAATTATCAGGAGTCATGTTCCAATAGGCCCTTTTAACTAGCAATATTAAGGATCAAGCCCATTGGAGCACCCAGAAATACGACACCTTGCATAGTGCTTGGCACAGAGCAGGTGCTTAATAAATATTTCTTAGTATTTTTCAGTAGGCCAGTCATTGTGGCTCACACCTGTAATCCCAGCACTTTGGGAGGCCAAAACAGGCAGATTGCTTGAGTCCAGGAGTTCGAGACCAGCCTGGGCAACATGGCGAAACCTGATCTCTATAAAAAATACAAAAAGTTAGTCGGGCGTGATGACAGACACTTGTATTCCCAGCTACTCAGGAGGCTGAGGTGGAAGGATCAAGGCTGCAGTGAGCCGTGATTGTACCACCACATTCTAGCCTGGGTGACAGATTGAGACCCTGTCTCATATATATATAAATTAAAAATATTTATTAGTATTTTTTGGTTATTGGAAGCTTCTTCCAACTTGGCTTTTTATAGTAACAGCAAAGTTTCATAGGAAGAGCATGAGTTTTAGAATCAAACAGATCAAGGTTTAAATCCTATGTCTTCTACTTATTAGCTCTGTCATTTGGGAAGTTTCTTGAGCTCATTGAGCCCCAGTTTCCTAAAGAGGAATAAAAATACTCCTACTTTTAATTTTTGTGAGGATGTAATAAGATATAATAAATGTAAAGTGACTCCTATAATGCCTAGCCAACAGTCAGAGTTCATTTTCTGGCGTTAGTTTTCTTTCCTGCCACTTGTACTTGTTATGTGCAATTACAGTACTTTTAGTGTGGATCATCTATTTAGAGGTCGGTTTATGCTTCATAATCTCTTTCTCTCTCTCTCTTTCTCTTTCTCACCTGTTTCTCTTTTCTCCAAAACATCTAAGTTGAAGCCATTTCAAATTTTGGTGTGTGACTAACTGCTGAACAGAGAAACGAAACATACTCTTTTCGCAGTCTCTCTCAGGCACCCCTGCCTTGGGTCCTGCCTGATGAAAATAAAATTAGCCACAGCAGTTGCCAGCCAGGCTCTGTGTGGCTTTTGTTCTTAAAGCCTCAGAAGCTATTTAGAGAACCCCAGGGAGACTCCCTCTCTCAGCAGCTCATGGGGGGCGGGGGGATAGGGAGGGACACAGAATCTCCCCCTCTCAGCAGCTCTGGAATGTCTCATTAGACACTTGACATTACACACCATGACAAGCCCCTCACAAGCCACATCGGTCTGTGGGGTCTGCCAACTGGGCATGTCATTTGGGACTTTCCTGGGAGTACACAGGGAAGTTGCTGAGGGGAAATTGTGACCAATATCTGTCACTGTGAGAAGCAAGTCAAGGAAGCAGGGCTGAATTGGTGGCTTTGTTCTGGGACGTTTGATGCCTGACATCTAAAGCACATGGGGACGGGTGGTCGGGGCAGGCAATGCATATTTTTGGTCTTGTTTCTGTTCTCTTCCAAAATATTGTCAGAAGTTAGCCCACCATGAGGAATGGAAGAACAAAACCAGACAGTGCTCAGAAATTTAAATATATTACCCCACAAATCATGTTGAATAAAATGCCTCCCTCCAGAAACAGAGAGAAGGGGAACAAATGTTTAGAGAGTTTTCTACTTCAGCAGAGTCAGAGGTAAAAGTTGTAAGATCTGTGAAATTCCTTCTCAGTGCCTCTCCACACTCACTGTAACAGCCTTTTCTGCTGTGAAGCACACCCTGGGACACACAGGCACAATCACCCTTAAAGCGCCTACACTTCACCAGCCTCCAAATGCCCCACCGCCCCCAGAGCATAATCTTTCCGCACTTTAGCATATCACATCTAAAGCTACATTCTGATTTTTTTCTTTTTCTTTTTTTTCTTTTTTTTTGAGACAGAGTCTCACTCTGTCACCCAGGCTGGAGTGCAATGGTGTGATCTCGGCTCACTGCAACCTCCGCCTCCCGGGTTCAAGTAATTCTCCTGCCTCAGCCTCTCGAGTAGCTGGGATTACAGATGCATGCCACCACACCTGGCTATTTTTTCGTATTTTTAGTAGAGACAGGGTTTCACTATGTTGGCCAGGCTGGTCTTGAACTCCTGACCTTGTGATCCACTCACCTCAGCTTCCCAAAGTGCTGGAATTACAGGTGCGAACCACCATGCCTGGCCTTACATTTTGAATTTTTATGAATTCTTATCAGCCTTTACTTGTTATTCATTTCAATCTTTCCACTCCTGTAAAAATGTTTGTGTGGCGCTAGTGGAGGAGAGGTAGTACAATGAAGAGTAGGGATGGAGTAATGACATTCAAACGTCTCTTTACTCATTTCATATGTGCCAGGCCCCATGCCAGGCACTGGGTTTATAATACTCTTTCCTACTCTCAAGGCACTAGCTGTGTGGCATCAGGCAGTCAGGCAGTAAAAGTGTCAAAACATATACATCTAATTTCAAAACTAAGAAAATTGTGTGACATGACCGTAGAGGATATTATGGCAAGAGTACCAGGAAAGAATCCACTTCAAAAGGTGGTCAGGAGGTCCCCTCTGAGAAGGCAGCCATCACACTGAGACTAGGCAGCTGGAGAGGAGCAGGCCTGTGAGAACCATACATAGACCATTCTAGGCCAAAGAAACACATCTAAATGTACAAAGACCTTAGGGCAGGGAAGAGGAACTGGGAAAAGGTCTGTGTTTCTGGAACAAGGCAGGCAAGAGAATGCCTGTAGACACAGTGGAAGAGGTAAGCAGTAGCCAGTCCCTGTGGGGTCCTAAACAGGAAGAATGCAACGACCACAGCAAACACCTATTTTGTACTTTCTATACACCAGCGTTGTGCTAAGCACTTTGCATTCATCAACTCATTTAGTCCCCACAGCAACCTGTGAGGTAAAGATGATGATTTCCCAGTTTTTTAACTTTATTTATATATTTATTTATTTGTAGATAGGGTCTCACTCTCACCCAGGCTGAAGTGCAGGGGTACAATCATAGTTCACTATAGCCTTGAACTCCTGGGCTCAAGCCATCCTGCCACCTCGGCCTCCCGAGTAACCAGGACTCCTTGCACATCACCACGCCCAGCTAATCTTTTAAATTTTTTTTGTAGAGATAGGTCTCACTTTGCTACCCAGGCTGGTCTCAGACTCCTGGCGTCAAGTGATTCTCTGGCCTCAGCTTCCCAAAGTGCTGGGATTCCAGGCATGAGCCACCGTGCCAGGCCATGCTTATTCTCCTTTTACATATGAAGGAACTGAAGCACAGAGATTTTAAATAAGGTGCCCGCGTTCACATAACTGGAAGGTGGTGGAGCCACCTAAATAGAGTGTGTGCTTTTACCAAGATATTTATTCCAATTCATTCATTCAAGATTTAAAGACCGAATCATGATCTCATTTGCATTTTTTGATTGAAGAATTTCTGGCTGGGAGCTGTGGCTCATGCCTGTAATCCCAGCACTCTGGGAGGCCAAAGCGGGCGGCGGTCAGGAGTTCGAGACCAGCCCAGCCAACATGGCAAAACTCCGTTCTCTAATAAAAACACAAAAATCAGCCAAGCTTGATAGGCATCTATAGTCCCAGCTACTCAAGAGGCTGAGGCAGGAGAATCTCTTGAACCCAGGAGGCAGAGGTTGCAGTGAGCCGAGATCGTGCCACTGCACTCCAGCCCGGGCAACAGAGTGAGACAGAAAGGGAAGAGAAGGGGAGGGGAGTGGAGGGGAGGGAAATTTCTTTGTCCTCATTATGAGAAATGGATTAGAGGGCAAGAGTGGAAGTTCGGTGGGGAAGCTGCTAAGAGGCTGTTGCAATGGTCCCTAGAGAGATGATGGTGGAGATAGAAAGAAGTGGATAGGCTAAGATTGCTTTTAGAGTTATCATATGTGTCTGCCCTCTACTTCAAAGATGGTCCTGGGCCCACCTCTGGTGGGCAGTTGAATACCAAAAATGACATGGTAAACAAAATACTAAAATGGACTGTTACCTCTCTGCACCTTTACAGGAATGTCAATGTCATATCTAACCAAAAGACAAGATATATCCAGAAAAGTAAACTATTCTCTGGGAGCCCTTCAAACATGTGCTTTCCAAACCAGGGTTCAAGTACCCTCAGGATATGCAGCCTTGTGCCAGGGAGCACACAAGTTCACAAGTTCGCAGGCTACAACTCTTCCTGGAGCGTCAATATTACTTTAAGATTGAGTGGCTTTTACATAAGATGAATATATTTGAAAAGAATGGGCCACCACAGTGGCTCCTGCCTTTAGCCCTAGTACTTTGGGAGGCCAAGGTGGGAGAATCCCTGGAGGCCAAGCGTTTGAGACCAGCCTCGTGGTAGAGGGTCTTCCCTCTGTGTTGATGGCAGCTGACTGATCAGAGTGGTGGTTGCTAAAGGTTGGGGTAGCTGTAGCAATATTTAATTTAATTTTTTTCACTTTTGAGACAGTCTCACCCTGTCGCTCAGCCTGGAGTGGAGTGATGTAATCTCAGCTCAGCTCACTGCAACCTCTGTCTCCTGGGTTTGAGCAGTCCCACCTTGGCCTGTTGGGTAGCTGGGACAACAGGTGTGCACCACCATACTGGCTAATTTTTGTACTTTTTTTTTTTTTAGAGACGGAGTCTCACTATGTTGCCAGGCTGGTCTCGAACTCCTCAGCTCAAGTGACTCATCTGTCTCAGCCTCCCAAAGTTCTGGGATTACAGGCATGAGCCACTGCGCCTGGCCAGCTGTGGCAATTTCTTAAAATAATACAGTGAAATTTGCTGCATCAATTGGCTCTTCCTTTCATGAAAGATTTCTTTCTAGCATATGATGCTGTTTGATGGCATTTTAACCACAGTAGAACTTCTTTCAAAATGGGAGTCAATCCTCTCAGCCCCTGCCACTGTTTTATCACCTAAGTTTATGTAATATTCTAAATCCTTCTTTGTCATTTCAATAATATTCACAGCATCTTCATCAGGAGTAGATTCCATTTTAAGAAACCACTTTCTAGGCTGGGCACGGTGGCTCACACTGTAATCACAGCACATTGGGAGGCCAAGGCGGGAGGATCACTTGAGGTCAGGAGTTTGAGACCAGCCTGGCCAACACAGTGAAACCCTGTCTCTACTAAAAATACAAAATTAGCCAGAAGTAGTGACATGCCTGTAATCCCAGCTACTCGGGAGGTTGAACCCAGGAGGCAGAGGTTGCAGTGAACCGAGATCATGCTATTGCACTCCAGCCTGGGCCACAAGAGCAAAATTCCATCTCAAAAAATAAATAAATAAAAATACAAAAACTAGCCATCATGGTGGTATATGCCTGTAGTCCCAGCTACTCAAGAGGCTGAGGCACGAGAATCGCTTGAACCTGGGAAGTGGTGGTTACAGTGAGCTGAGATCATGCCACTGCACTCCCGCCTGGGCAACAGAGTGAGACTCCGTCTCAAAAAAAAAAAAAACAGAAGGAAAGAAATCACTTTCTTTCTTTGCTCATCCATAAGAAGCAACTCGACTCCTCATCCATTCAGGTTTTACTATGAGATTGCAGCAATTTAGTCCTATCTTTAGGCTCCACTTCTAATTCTAGCTCTCTCCCCATTTTCACCACATCTGCAGTTACTTTCTCCACTGAAGTCTTGAACCCCTCAAAGTCACCTGCGAAAATTGGAATCAACTTTTTTCAAACTCCTGTTCATGTTGATATTTTGACCTCCTCCCATGAATCACAAATGCTCTTAAAGGCATGTAGAATAGTGAGTCCTTTCCAGAAGGTTTTTAATTTATTTTGCCCAGATCCATCAGAGAAATCACTATCTGTGGCAGCTATAGCTTTACAAATTGTATTTCTTAAATATACGACTTGAAAGTCAAAGTGACTCCATGATCCATGGGCTGCAGAATGGGTATTGTGTTAGCAGGCATGAAAACATTAATCTTCTTGTGTATCTTCATCAGAGCTCTTAGGTGAGCAATTACATTGTCAACAAGCATAATATTTTGAAAGGCATCTTTTTTTCTGAGCAGTAGGTCTGAATAGTGGGCTTAAAATATTCAGTAAGCCATGCTATAAACAGATGTGCTGTCATCAGGCTCTGTTTTCCATGTCTAGATCATAGGCAGAGTAGATTTAGCATAATTCTTAAAGGTCCTAGGATTTTTAGAATAGTAAACGAGTATTGGCTTCAACTTAAAGTCACCAGCTGCCTTAGATCCTAACAAGAGAGTCAGCCTGTACTACAAAGTTTTGAAGTCAGACATTGACTTCCCCTCTCTAGCTATGAAAGTCTCAGGTGACATCTTCCACTATAAGATTGTTTTACCTACACTGAAAATCTGTAGTTTTGTGTAGCCACCTTTATCTGTTCTCTTAGCTAGATCTTCTAGATAACTTGATGCAGCTTGTACATCAGCACTTGCTCCTTCACATTGCAATTTCATGTTATGAAGACGGCTTTTTTCCTTAAACTTCATGAACCAACCTCTGTTGGCTTCCAACTTTTCTTCCACAGCTTCCTCACCCTCTCTCAGCCTTCATAGAATGGAAGAGAGTCAGGACCTTGCTTTGGATTAGGCTTTGGCTTAGGGACTGCTTGTGGCTGGTTTGATCTTCCATCCAGACCACTAAAACTTTCTCCATATCATCAAGAAGGCTGTTTTGCTTTCTTATCATTCATTCACTTTTATTTTCCTTCAAGAACCTTCCCCTTACATTCACAACTTGGCCAACTGACACAAGAGGGCTAGTGTACCGCCTGTCTCAGCTTGGAAATGTCTTCCTTGCTAAGCTTAATCACCATTCCCAGCTCTTGATTTAAAACGAGAAACTTGTGACTCTTCTTTTCACTTGAACATCTAGAGGCTGTTTCAGGGTTATTAACCGGCCTAATTTCAGGGAATGGGGGGGCTCAAGGAGAGAAAGAGAGATGGGGGAAAGGCAAGTGAGTGGAGCAGTCAGAACCCCCACAACATTTCTCAGTTAAATTCACCATTTTATATGGGCATGATTCCCAGTGGCCCAAAACAATTACAATATTAACATCAAAGATCATTGATCACAGACAACCATAACAGATAGAATAATAATGAAAAAGTTTGAAATACTGCAAGAATTACTAAAATGTGACACCAAGACATGGAGTACATGCCTTTGGAAAAATGACACTGATAGACTTGCTCAGTGCAGATTTGGCACAAACCTTCAATTTGGGAAAAAAAAAAAAAAAAAAGTATCTGCAAAACACAGTAAAGCAAAGCACGATAAAACAAGGTAGGACTGTGCTAGCACATCCCAATACTGAGAGCGAGAAAAAAGACCTGGAGCCACAAAGCCCAGCGTTTTCATGTTATTTACTCCCAAAGTAAGAAAGAGGCAGATTATAATTAACTATGTAATTATCACAGCATACAACTGTTTTAAAACACATACATCTAAAAGGGAACTTGAGACACGTACAATTGTAAAGATGATCTAGTGATGCCCTAAACTTTCAATCAGGAACAAATTTGATTCCACTAGTCCCTTCGGTGAGACGGTAGATAAGTATGTTTAAAGGAAATGAAATATATATTTTAATTAGAAAACCAATTTCAACTAGGGAACTAAACTTTACCGGGTTCTTGGTAACCACTCTGAACAATGCAAATTCTTCATGATATTCTGCCCTAACCGTGACTGATGTCAAAAAATAATAATAATGATTTTTTTCTCTTAAAATGTATAGCCTGATAAAAATTAAAACAGAAAATTACATTGAAATTACTTTTGTCTTTTTTTATCTTTAAGCTTAAAAGATCATTTGAAAACTTTGCAGGGCTTTAAAATTTAGATCTGTCAACCGGGGGAAACTTTGATGTGACATTGCGCTGCATAAAAAACAAAATGTTTAACCAGCACATGGCCATGGGAAAAAGTCTCCTATAGCAAAACAGGAGACAAAAGAACTTCCATAAAATCAGTTTCGTGTAGGCCAGCTGGTTATTGTCGACTATTCAAGAAAAAGTCAGAGAGGCCCTCCCTTAAAACTTCCTTCCCAGCAGGAATTCTTTTGACAATGACTTCTGTTTAGGGTCTTCCTGTCCCTGTTTTTCTTTTTTAAGCCTATCATTGAGGTAAAGAATTGTTCAGTGTTCAGGTCTTTTGAAGTAATCTTACCTCGCATTAATTTTAATATCATGCCTTTAATTTCAAATATTAACATTTTTATGTTTTTTCTCTTAATGATATAATTAACATGCATGCAACGTATAGGTCCGAAACCAAGAGACGATGACTTCCAGATGCCTTTTAGGTTGATTTTCCACTTGCTTCTCACTCTACCATATTATTTTATCTTGTTTTTGCTATTACAGTTTTTATGTGTATAGTTGGATTTTAATTCAATGAAGTAAAAAAAAAAGTATTGATCTTTGGGGAAAAAGAAAAACTTTCAAAGAACAGGAAGATATTATTGATTTAGCCAAAACAAATGTTTTTAATTGAAATGTTTTTCCTTCAGTTTCCTATAAGGGTTATTTAAGGATTTAGACGGTTTTACGAGCCACTTAGTATTTACAACCCTTCTTAATTGAATCCTCTTCCTCACAGGGGAACATTTGCCTAAATCTTTGGAAGGATTTTTTATCTATGAAGAAGAAGGTTCTGGAGTTCCAGGTTCTAGTAGGAAAGGAAATGATGCCATCGTAGTAGAACAATGGACTGTGATTGAGGTAAGCTGCACTTTTCTGACAATTTAGCTCTACATATATAAATGTAATACATAGTATGTAAATTATATATATATGTATATATATTTGGTTTGGGGTGGGTTTTTTTTATATAGGGTCTTACTCTATCACCCTGGCCATAATGTAGTGCCTCTATCACAGCTCACTGCAGCCTCAACTTCCCCTGGCTCAGGTGATTGTCTAACCTCAGCCTCCCAGGTAGCTGGGACTACAGGTGTGCACCACCACACTCAGCTAATTATTCTGTATTTTTTGTACAGACGAGATCTCGCCATGTTGCCCATGCTATATATTTTATTTTACATGCTAAAGATCTTCATTGCCTGGCACATGCAGTATCCTTAAATGTATATTTGTTTAGTGTTTAAAATTTCATCACAAATGCATGAACAAACTTCTTTCAGATTTGTGAAAAGGTGATTTGCTTTATCCAGTGTTAAATGTTTTTGCAAGATAGAAAAATAATTATCTATGCATAAATAGCAGTAGGTTCCCAGAAATTTTAAGCCAAAAAACCATCCCCTGGCACTGTGATTTTCTTTACAACATTCTGTCACAACTGATTGAAAGAAAACAATCCAGACACTCACCTAGTGTTTTATCTACAATCAACCAATGTGACTGAGTTTTTTTTTTTAACCTTATGAATGACTTTCAAAGGCAAAAATATCCAAAAGATGTTTTCTCTCTCACCAGGCCAAATATATACACACAGCATTGTCCTTCACAATCAGAGATGACATTGCTGCTGATACCCTGAATTCAGATGTCACCGAATGGACTGCCCTTGAGGTGCACACACTGAATTCAGGTATATTCTGTTGTGTGTATGAGGCCCTCCCTGACAGGCCCTTTCAGGGAACCTTTTGCCTTTCTGACCTTATACAGGTTAAAGAGACATAGCCCATTTTCAAAGAAACTAGAAAATCCATTGAGTGGGGAAAAAGGATTTGGGCGAAGACGTAAAGCTCCAGACAAAACTCAATTCCAAATTGAGTAAAAAGCATGAAAAGACTCCCCACACCCAAGCGCCCCTCACCTTCAATACCTCAATTGTCACTCCCCACTCTTGTCCTCACTTCCTAGTCCCTAGACCAGTGTTTCTGAAAATGTGTTCTGGAAACTCCTTGGATCCAAATCCCCTATGGCACTCATGTTAAAATTCAGACTCTCCCTGGCACAGCGGCTCACGCCTGTAACCCCAGCACTTTAGGAAGGTGAAGTAGGAAGATAACTTGAGACCAGGAGTTCAAGACCAGCCTGGACAACATAGTGAGACCCCATCTCTACAAAAAAATTAAAAAATTAATCAGGCATAGTGTCGTGCACCTGTAGTCCCAATTACTCAGGCGATTGAGGCAGGAGGATAGTTTGAGCCCAGGAGATCAAGATTAAAGTGAGTTATGATTATGACACTGCCCACTAGCCTAGATGCAGGCGCGAGACTCTCTCTCAAAATAAAATATAATAGCCAGGCACAGTGGCTCACACCTGTAATCCCAGCACTTTGGGATCATCTGAGGTCAGGAGTTCGAGACCAGCCTGACCAACATAGAGAAACCCTGTCTCTACTAAAAATACAAAATTAGCCAGGCATGGTGGCACATGCCTGTAATCCCAGCTACTCAGGAGGCTGAGGCAGGAGAATCACTTGAACTCAGGAGGCAGAGGTTTCTGATGAGCCATGATCACACCATTGCACTCCAGCCTGGACAACAACTACAAAACTCTGTCTCAAAAAATAATAATAAAATATAAATAAAATATAATAAAATGTAGATTTCCAGCTCCCCAATCCCATATATTAAATTTCAAGAACCACTGCCCGAACAAGACCAAACTTCCAACAACCAGACGGAACCTTCTCTCCATTACCAGTGTTTCTAACTCAGTTCAGTGATTAGAAGGAAGCGGAGCAGAACATGAAGCCCAGGAAGGCTGCAGTGATGAATGTGAACTCCCCTCATCCTAACACGCATCACCCTTTGTTGTAACTGTGTAGTTGGTTGTCTTTGCTATTAGACTATGAGCTCTTATGCTTATTCATGCAGGGATGTGAAATCAAAACAGATTATGGCCCTCTGCTGCACACTCTGGCTGAATTTGGATGGCTTCTGACAAGCGTGTTGCCCACACCTGTATTAAGACATGACAGGTAAGGCAAAAGCATTCTTACATACTCTCATTTAATTCTAAGATATACTTTCACTTGTTAGATAATTCAGTTTAACAAATATTTGTTTAATGCCTACAAAAAAACATTTCACTGAGCTTCTAATTTGATTTTATAGACCATGGAGTTTAGTAAATTCAGTATTTGGCATTATAGATGTATAAGCTGTTAGGCTCTGCAGCACAAATGCAAAACTGTCCTCACCTCAGCACACAGCCAGGTTTAGGACACAGTAGGGTTCCAGGGCAAGCAGCATGGAGGAGCGCTTCTGCCACCTCCCCTCCAGTGTGGTGAGTTAGTTCCCCTCAGTAGCTGTTTCCATTAAAATAAATAACTGCAGTAGAACCAAATGCCAATATTCACAAGTACTAACTTTCCTTTCCTTTTCCTTTTCTTCTTTTACCAACTTTCTTGGAAAGGAAAAATTGAGTCTTACTTTTTTGAGACAGAGAAACAGAGACCAAGTAAGTCATTATGTAAAATGCTTTGCTATTCCTGGGACCCAGAGATGTGTCCTCTGCCTGCGTAGGCATCCAGGAAATGACTGACTGCCAAAGCTGTCCTGCCTGGGCAGGTGACTACCTGCAGAGGACAGTGCAGCACCCACTGGGCCTTCCCTTTTAGCAAAGTCAAGTATGCGTTAACATTCTGAGTGGTTGTCAGCTGCCACTAAGGAAGGCAACTTCCCCTTCCTTAGTGTAACCCACTTCACTCACCTTCTCTGGACTTCCTGGTTTAGCAATTTAGCCCTGTCCAGTATCCCAATACCCTCAACATTTAAAAACCTTTGATTGGCATGGCTTTATCTTAAAAGCCACACCTTCGTCAGGTAGGAAAAGGAATTAGGTGGATATAAAGTTAAGACACTCAAGCTTAAAGAACAAAAAAGGAATGTTTGAAATAAGCAAATCAATTCATCTACTTCCCAGAGCTCTGTAGTAACTGTTCTCAAATTGAGTGATGACTCCTGAAGCATGATTTCCTAACCTTTTCTACTCTGTGACGTACCTGTCATATAACAGAACAGTAGTAATTCTCAAGATTCAGTCTTCATGAAACGAGAGAATTCCCTGACTCCCTTTGCAGGACATGGACAAGGGTGTGGCTTGTCTGTTCAGCGGCTGTGTGCTCAAACCCCTTACGGGAGGGGGAGCACACAGATGGGCAGGTGCAGGAGCTGGGGCAAGTGCTTTGGGGCTCCCGCCTCATGGTAGCATCTAGGGGTGGGTGCCTGCGACTCCCAAAGCCCAAGTAGGCATGTGTTACAGTGCTCTTTCAGCTTTGCCATCTGCAGACAGCTGAAATGTTAACCAGCTTAGTGTCCTTTCGGTACCTAGGTCCTTGTCCAGGGTCCAGGAAGAATCAAGTTGCACAAAGAGTTGAGGATGGTGATTGTGGAGGTTTTACTGAGGGTGGAAGTGGGATGGAGTGGGAAGATGATCATCTGGAGTTTGACCATCCAGCAGCCAATCTCTTCTCCAACCATCTTCAGCCAAGCTCCTCTCAGCATTCAGATGCTCCTTCTCCTCTCTGCCATGCCATTCTGAATTTTAAACTTTAGAAATCAAATCTAAAAGGCAAAAAGGCAATCAATAAATAAAAGCATGTGGAAGCTATGCACAGTTTCTGGCCCTGATGGAGCTTTTGAGCTGGTTAAGCTTACATTTCATGCATAGTAAACGAGGGGCTTCCATTCTGGTCAGGGTAGATCAAGCTTATGTATTGGTCTAAGCAACACACTTCGGGTGTCACTGTCTTCCATTGCCCCGAGATGGGACTGTCTAGTTGCAGGGAAAACAAGCTCAGGGTTCCACTGATTCCACATTGTGGTGAGTTGTGTAATTATATCATTATATATTATAATGTAATGATAGAAATAAAGTAGAGAATAAACATAAAAAAATAATAATAATAATAATACAGTAAATCATCAGGCTGGGTGTGGTGGCTCACGCCTGTAATCCCAGCACTTTGGGAGGCTGAGGCAGTAGATCACCTGAGGTTGGGAGTTCAAGACCAACCTGACCAACATGGAGAAACCTCGTCTCTACTAAAAATAAAAATTTAGCTAGGCGTGGTGGTACATGCCTGTAATCCCTGCTACTCTCGAGGCTGAGGCAGGACAATCGCTTGAACCCAGGAGATGGAGGGAGCAGTGAGCCAAGATCACGCCATTGCACTCCAGCCTGGGGAACAAGAGTGAAACTGTATCTCAAAAAAAAAAAAAATGCAGTAACTCATCAAGGGCTAGATGAGGTGCCTTAGTCTATAGGTTCTACAGGAATATTAAAAAGAAGAGACATTTTAAACTGTCAAAGTTAGATAGGATCTTCAAATACTAAAGAGATTAAAGGGCAGCATCATCACTAGTTAGCAGATTTCTATCTAGGAATATGCTCATAACTCTGTATAGAAGATAGCGGAAAAATGTAATTTTAACAGCAATTGCCCTTATGCAACAAGGCACACTACAACACACAATGTCTACTCTTCTTTTGTATGCCAAGGAACATTGTGTAATATTGGTGTTCATTTTATTCCTTTGCATTTTATAATTTGGGTCCTGCCAAGTGCCTGCAACACAGGAAATATAGGATGAAGGTAAAAGTTCATGGTCATTTGGTAACAAGCATTGTTGGTAAAGCTTGTTTATCCTCTGCCTTTTTATTCTTTTACAAATATATTGTCCCTATGACCGTTACATGATGTTCTTGGCTGCTTTAGTACACACAATGATGGGAATCACTGTCAATTATGTAGTCTTTAAAAATAAAGAAAAACATTATATACAGTTGACCTTGGTCAAGGTAGAGGATAGAGCGTGAAGTTTTTAGTCTCTGAAACTAGAAGAGTGGTTAGGAGCCCAGGCTTTGAAGCTAAGCAGATCTTGTTTTAATTATAGCTTCATCATTGTCTAGCTGTATGATTGGGGCAAGTCATCTAAACTTTTTAAGATAAATTTCCTGGCCAAGCGCAAGGCTCACACTTGTAATCCCAGCACTTTGGGAAACTAAGGCAGGCAGGTCTGGGGTTTAGGACATTGAGACCATCCTGGCCAACACGGTGAAACCCTGTCTCTACTAAAACTACAAAAAAAATTAGTTGGGCATGGTGGGATGCACCCGTAGTCCCAGCTGCTCCGGAGGCTGAGGCAGGAAAATCACTTGAACCAGTGAGGTGGAGGTTGCCGTGAGCCAAGATCGTACCACTGTACTCCAGCCTGGGCGACAGATGACAGAGCGCAACTCCATCTCAAAGAAAAAGAAAAGATAAATTTCCTTATCTGAAAAATGGTACAATAATATCAACTTTAGTGGATTATCACAATGGCTAAGATAATACATGCAAAGTACCTATACAGGGCCTGAGCATATTAGGCTAATGTTTTGGGACCTAATCCTTAGCAGAACCAAAATTTCTGGTAAGTTGAAACTAATGTTCAGGCATGATAGCTTGGCCTATCCTAAATCAGGATGTTTCAGAAAATGTAAATACTGTAGTTCACTATGTAAAAAATCGTCACTGAAGAGGACAAGGCAATAAAAGCAACAGAAATACAGAATGATATTATTATGATATCTGCTTTCACATATTCTCATATCCAGAAAAATGAATGTCTATCATCATCTTTCTTTTGTGGCTCACATGTCAAAAACATAACTTAAAACTACTGCCAGTGAAAACGTTCTTCCTTATATGTGTTTGTCTTACATGTAACAATAGAGTCTTAAGTAATTTTAACATTTATGTGGCATAAAACACTCAAATAGAAAGTACATAAAATGCAAGCCAGGTGTGGTGGCTCACATCTATAATCCCAGCACTTTGGGAGTTTGAGGCAGGCGAATCCCCTGAGGTCAGGAGTTCAAGACCAGCCTAGCCAACATGGCAAAACCCTGTCTCTACTAAAAATACAAAACTTAGCCGGGCATAGTGTCGCATACCTGTGGTCACAGCTATTTGGGAGGCTGAAATACGAGAGTCGCTTGAGCCAGGAGGCAGATGTTGCAGTGAACCAAGATTGCACCACTGCGCTCTAGCCTGGGCAACAGAGTGAGAGTCGGTCTCAAAACACACATGTCTCAAAACACACATGTGTAAGCTTCCAGAAGCAGACTTGCTGGGTCACAGGGCACTTCTTTAGCTTTGTTAGATAAATACCAGATTTTTTTCAAATAGATTGTTTCCATGTACACTCCTATTAGCAGAATGTCAGAGACACCATTGCCTCAACACAAAATACTATCATAGTTGTAAATTTTGCCATTCTGATTAAGACTATATAGTCTGATCTCAGTCTGACTTTCATTTATAGTTTCCTAATTACTGTAATTTCCTAATTACAAATGTGTGAGATTGGGCACATATGTTTATTGGCCACTTGGATTTTTCCTTCATAAAGTATCTGTTTAAGTGTTTCTGCCCACATTTAAAATTCTAAGGTGTTTGTTTATTATTTGTTTTAAGACATAGTCTCATTCTGTAGCCCAGGCTGGAGTTCAATGGCATGATCTCCACTCACTGCAACCTCCACCTCCTGGGCTCAGGCAATTCTTCTGTCTCAGCCTCCCAAGTAGTTGGAATTACAATCACTCACCACCATGTCTGGTAATATTTTCTTTTCTTTTCTTTTCTTTTCTTTTTTTTTTTTGAGTTTTTTTAGAAGAGACAGGGTTTCACCATGTTAGCCAGGTTGGTCTCAAATTCCTGACCTCAGGTGATGCTCCTGCCTCAGCCTCCCAAAGTGCTAGGATTACAGGCGTGAGCCACCATGCCCGGCCTAAAATTCTATTCATAAGACCAGGCACAGTGGCTCACATCTGTAATCTCAGCACTTTGGGAGACTGAGCTGGGAGAATAGCTTGGGCCCAGGAAATCAAGACCAGCCTAGGCAACATAGCAAGACCCATCTCTATAAAAATTTAAATTTTAATTTTAAAAATTTCTACTTATAACTTATTTAAGTATAACAAATAAAGAGTCCTTTATTATGCATGTTGCGATTATCTTCACTAATTCTGTGGCTCGTCTTTTCACTCTATGTCTTTAATAAAAGTTTTTAATTTTAAACTTGGCAAATGTATCTGTCTTTACCCTATTTGGTATATTGTTTAAGAAATCCTTCCCTTCATTGAAGTTAGTAGAGAAAAGGAAGAGTAAATTATTTTAAAATATGAGGCATTTTAATAGTTCAAATTCATATAAAATTCTGTAGGCTATGTTTATTGTAGGGTCATGCAGATGAAAAGTTTTGTGAGGAGTAGACAGAAGAGTTAAGATTCATACTAAATGGATCAAGGAACCTCATTGTTGTAAAAAGACTTAGCAAAATAAAAAGTAAGGACCTAGCAAAGCCTGTTTTTGTTTTTTTGAGACAGAGTCTTGCTGTGTTGCCCAGGCTGGAGTGCAGTGAACCAATCATGACTCACCTAGCAAAGCTTTTGTCTCTTCTGCAAAGCCTTTGCTTTCTTGTCATGGTTTTTTTCTTTTTTGAAGTATGTTCCCTGGTATCAATATATTATCACAGAAACCAAATGACCATTTATTTATAAATTACTTGATTCTTAACTATCTACTGAGCACCAGTTTCTGCTCATTAATGTGGAAGATGCAGAGATGAGAAGACAAGCTCCTTAAGGAGCTTAGATCTGGTGGAAGGAAAATGTGTGTGCCAGTAGCTATATCATCTGGTCAAAGGGATTAAGCTCCCTAAGAGGGGCCTGTGGGAGCCCTGAAAAGGGGGTGCTACTCTTCAGTTGGAGGGTTAGAGAAGACTTTATGAAAGAGGTCACACCTGAAACTAATCTCAAAAGATGGGCAGGATGGGAACAGGCAGAGGTGGCAGAGTGGGCTCTCCAGATGGGAGCGAGAATGCCATAAGCTGAAATTCAGAGACAATCAAAAATGTCCTTGGTTTTTATATCTTAAAGAATGTAGAACAACTCTCCTCCACCTATCTATAAATTCAAGTACTCTAGCTCTCAAAGATGCTTGAAATTATAGGCACATATTGAACCAAGAATTTCAAGTTATCCTTGTAAGTGCCTACAAAAAAAAATTTTTTTTTTAGAACAAGTCTCGCTCTGTTGCCAGGCTGGAGCGTAGTGGTGTGAGCTCGGCTCACTGTAACCTCTGCCTCCTGGGTTCAAGCAATTCTCCTGTCTCAGCCTCTGGAGTAGCTGGGACTGCAGGTGCACGCAACCACGTCCAGCTAATTTTTGTATTTTTAGTAGAAACAGGGTTTCACCATTTTGGCCAGGATGGTCTCGATCTCTTGACCTCATGATCCACCCGCCTTGGCCTCCCAAAGTGCTGGGATTATAGGCGTGAGCCACCGCACCCAGCCTAAAAATGTTTTTTAAATTTAATTATCAGCCGGGGTTAGTGGCTAACACCAGTAATCCCAGCACTTTGGGAGGCCAGGGCGGACAGATCACCTGAGGTCAGGAGTTTGAGACCAGGCTCGCCAACATGGTAAAACCTCATTTCTACTAAAAATACCAAAAAAAAGTTAGTCGGGTATAGTGGCACATGCCTGTAGTCCCAGTTACTCGGGAGGCTGAGTCAGAAGAATCACTAGAACCTGGAAGGTAGGGATTGCAGTGAGCCCAAATTGCATCACTGCACTCCAGCCTGGGTGACAGAGCGAGACTCCGTCTCCAAAAAAAAAAAAATTATCACTGAAGATATTATCAAAGTGTAAATAGAATTGCTTTTTAGTTTCACTTTTGTTGCTTGTTTGTTTTACAACTAGTGCAAGCCACTCTTGGCAAAACTGAATTCATTTGGCGGAATTTTAAAGCAAAGCTTTCAATGATTAATCAATAATTAACAGCACTTTTTGGATGAAAATTTTTGTAGGGAGTAAGAGATGTGGGCTCTGTCCTCTGAAATCATCCAGGGCGTTTGAAACATCCTCTCAGGTCCCATAATGACCACCAATTTGCTAAGGGAAAAATATTCTATCCCAGCTCTGTAAACAGCTCAGGAACCACTGGGAACCATAAGGGACTTACTTGCTCTACCAAATAGATGTCCCTCTATAAGACTTCAGACCTCTTTCCCTTAGGTCTACCATGATTACAGTCTCGAAACCAAAACAATTCCACGTAGTCTCACAGCTGGTCTGAAAATAGCAGGACCTATTTTAAATCAAAATGGTCCTCAGAAAATCAGGGACATAGAAGTTTCAGACATATCTCAAATTAGGGATCTGACTCTGAGGACCTCCCCAAGAGGTAGGCAGATGCTGACTTTCCAAAGTCTTATTTTTGGGCATCTGAATGCTGTCTAAAGTTGTCAGCCTTTGACAAACCATCTCCACATTTGCTTTTTATCTCGTTAGACTCCCCAAACCACTCCTCATAGAGCCACTGGAAGGCTTTCTCCTTCCCCCACTGCCTCGGGATCCATTACTTGTCAGTTTCAACCCAACAGTTTTAAAGCTCATGCTTAGGCCAGGCACGGTGGCTCAGGCCTGTGATCCTGGCACTTTGGGAGGACAAAGCAGGTGGATCACTTGAGGTCAGAAGTTCAAGACCAGCCTGGCCAACAAGGTGAAACCCTGTCTCTACTAAAAATACAAAAAATTAGCCAGTGTGGTGGTGCATGCCTGTAATCCCAGCTACTCAGGAGGCTAAGGCAGAAGAATTGCTTGAACCCAAAAGGCGGAGGTTGCAGTGAGCCACAATCATACCACTGCACTGTACCTGGCTGACAGAGTGAGAATCTGCCTCAAAAAAAAATTAAATTAAATAAAGCTCATGCTTAAAAAGCTTCTGCCTTTTCAGAGGCAGTCCCCTTCACACCAGAGGAGGAATAGGTTTGACAGTGCTCTTGCTTCACTGAAGTAGCTACGGGGGGTTCACCTCCCCTATGCTACATGTTTCACCTCTCTGCATCCTGTGTTAAATATCAAGCAGAACACTGGCAGAGAGAATCTATTTCAACATACAGGCGATGATTCTCAACCCAGGATCGAGCACTGCACGTCACACCGTCTGAGGACTTTTTTCCTTGGCATACATCCCTAACCTACCTACCTCCACCTCCAACCCACGGAGCCTTTGATAGCCATCTCCTTCCTCTTTCTCCTTCCCCCACTGCCTCAGGATCCATTGATAGAGATATTCTTTCATAATTTGGGGTTGCTGCCAGGAATTGTGTCAGACTGCAGAGGGAGTAACTCCTCACCCACATTCCAAAATATAAAATCCCTTTATATTTTAGACAAGTCAGGTCAGGAATACATTGAGAAACTGCAGGCGGTTAAACATATGTGTCTTCAGTATGGCTCTAGGCAGCCTATCTGGCGAAAATTGTCCAAAAAATTTAAGGACACTTGTCACATTAGAAGAATATGGTAAAATAGACATCAAGAATGCTTCCAGAAAATAAGCCCTTTTTGGTTCCACACTCCATACCAAGAGGAGCTGTTGGTGGGTTTTATTATTCAAGGAAAACCAATAGTGAATGCCTTTGATAGAAGGAAGTATCACCAAGTAATCCCCAGGGCCTAGAAGTCCACACTTCCAAGTCTGTGTCTTCTGATGTTGGTTCCCAAGTATACTGTGCATCAGGGCCACCTGGGGAGCCTGGTGAAATGAAGATTCCATAGACGTGGAGTGAACCCTGGAATCAACAGACACCTCAGTGTTTGGAATGCACAGTAAAGTTTGTAAAGCCTGCCGTAGGCCAAATGTTACATCTTAGTGCATTCAGAATTGTCCCATCCGTAGTTGGTCTGTAAGCAATCCTGTAAGGCCTCCAGCAATCCCTACCCCAACGTGCTCCTGCTTTCTCTTCAAGAAGAAGAATTCTACCCTGATCCCTCCTTCCCATCTTTGGATCGTTCCAGGCCTGGTTCTTTCATGTGATTCTCCACCTGGATCACACACATGGAACATGAACCAGAAGGTCTCTTCTCTATTCCCGCGTACCCTGTCCCTTGAATTTGTTTTTCTTTTTTCTTTACTTCTCCTACCTTCTTTCTTTTAAGACAGGTTCTCTCAGCAGGGTGCAGTGGCCCACACCTTTGGGAGGCCAAGGCAGGCGGATCACCTGAGGTCAGGAGTTCAAGATCAGCCTGACCAACATGGAGAAAGACCAACTTTACTAAAACTACAAAATTAGCCGGGCATGGTGGCGCATGCCTGTAATCCCAGCTACTCGGAAGGCTGAGGCAGGAGAATCACTTGAACACGGGAGGTGGAGGTTGCAGTGAGCCAAGATTGCACTCCAGCCTGGGCAACAAGAGCAAAACTCCATCTCAAAAAAAAAAAAAAAAGAGGTTTTTCTCTCTCTATCACCATTCTAGAGTTCAATGGTATGATCATGGTTCACTGCAGCCTCAACCTCCAGGCTCAAGTGATCCTCTTACCTCAGCCTCCCAAGTAGCTGGGACCACAGGCATGTGACACCACACTTGGATAAATTTTTTTTTTAATGTTTTTGTCGAGACAGGAGTCTCAGTATGTTTCCCAGACTAGT
Source organism: Sapajus apella (assembly GCF_009761245.1). Classification (NCBI taxonomy): domain Eukaryota; kingdom Metazoa; phylum Chordata; class Mammalia; order Primates; family Cebidae; genus Sapajus; species Sapajus apella. Next base: position 41,854,320 of record NW_022436950.1, read on the forward strand.
CTCAAACTCCTGGACTCAAGGGATCCTCCCCCCTCAGCTTCACAAAGTGCTGGGATTACAGGCATGAACACCATATCTGGCTGTCCCTTGAATTTGCCCTCTGAAAGATATTCTTGATTCTGAAACTTTTCCTCCCTTCCCTTAACTGCACCGTGTGTTTCACTAAATGAGTGGAAAAGTGGAAAGAAATCACATTTGTTGTACTTCTTCTAGTGGCAGGCACAATGGGAAGCTCTTCACACATGCCTTTTCTTCACTTATCACTTATCAAGGTCCCTTATAGAAAACAGTCAGAGAATTTAAGGTTTAATTGATTAAAGGTGTCAACTATTAGATACTATGACAAAATTTGGATTTGAACACATGAACTATATGGTTCCAAAACCATGACTTTTTCCAGTATACTTCATGCTTCCAAAACATATGACCAGCCTTTTCTGTACACATGCTAATCCTATCCGTGTACCAAAGCCTCATGATTTGTTCCCAAAGTTACTATATGTTTATGTAAGTTTTTTGCTCTAATGAGATTAGACTAGAAACAGTCTTTCAAAAATGAAAATAAAAAAGAAGCAGTCTCCTGTTATCACTTTGAGAAAGATTTGATATTTCTCAAAATTCAGTGGTATCAGTAAGGTCGGGATTTGCAAATGGTGTGCAGTTGACATATAACTAAAGCCAGAGTTTCAGTGTTGCATTCACTTTCCAGAAAAAGAGCTCAGCATAAAATGCAGCTAATAGTAAGGTTTTGTTTGGGTTTTTTTCATAATAAAAGTCGTAACTGAGCAACATTAGCTACAGACACTCCTCCCCATAAATCCATGGAGACTCTGTGAAAAGCATTTCAGAGGAATACAAACCCCAAGTAGTCTTTGGCAAGGGGTAATTTGCCATGATGATAGTTAAATAGGGAGAATACTGAGTAGCTGGCTACAAAGAAGCATCTGAGAGTAAAACTAGCTATAGTTGAAGTCCCTCAATTGAAAATGAATGTAAATTTTCTCACATGTGGCAGCCTAAATTGGTCTCTTCTGTTTGTAAGGCAAATTTGGCAATGAATACCAAGGAGTTTAAATCATAAGCTTTGAGCTAATAATCCCACTCCTAAGTATTCGTTTCAAGAAAATAATTCATAAGATGAATACGATACATATTTTTTATAACAGCATCATTTATTTATAACTGGCAAGAAACTGGAAGCAACCTTATTTTCCAATAATAAAAGAAAGGTTGAGTACATTTTGATATTTTAATTCTTTGAGTTATTATGCAACCATTAAAAAGACGATTACAGTGTACAAACAAAAAAAGAGTATTCAGTGAAGGGCATAGAAACAAAATATAAATATGCAGTGATTACAGACATGCAAATACACAAGCTGATAAAGACTAAGAGGGGAAACAAAGAAACGAAAATATTGATGTCAGTCTGGTGAGATTACAAGAGTCTTTAAACATTAAAATTGTTTCCTTTTGTAGTGACCATATTCAGTTTTTTAGGGGTCGTTCTTCTTTTTCCAGATGTGGTTTTTATAGAATTATGTTTTACATTTTTTCCATCACTGGAAGAAAAAAAAGAATTATGTTTTATAATTATTTTTGGTCAGAAGATTATTTTACAAAACTACATATGGAATATTCCAGCCAATTATGAACTATAGAGAATTACTAATTCAGAAATACTAATACTATTGTTTTAATTTGCAGTGAAGGGAATTTGGCTACAAAGCAGATCGTATTCCTTCAGAGGCCAGTTATGTGGAATTCAGCTGTTCAAACACCAGATGTGAGTAAAATTGATGTTTTATTAACTGAATGTTATATTGAAGCATTTAATCCTTAAACTCTCATTGTAATTCCAAATGAGGAAGCGTGGACATGATATGGTAATAGTCCTCTGAACCAACCTATAAGGGAAATGTGCTAGCAATCAGGCAACATGAAATAGCTCCAAAGGGGATTCTAATATGCCATCTCAAAATATGCCATTTTTGCATGAGGATTATTTTGAGCTGAAGGCAATTAAGAAACAGCAGACACAGGAGGAACTCTCTGTCCTCTATCTTTCTGCTGAAAAACAGGGCATATATTTCACTTTATAAAGGTGACGTAAATTTCCATTTATAAAGGTGTCTAATCACCAGAGACAATTCCTACTGATAAGTCTGCAAAAACAAACCTTACTAAAATAAGCTTGATCTTCCATTAGTTTACCCCATGTATTTGCCTTCTCACAATTTACTTCCCCAGAAACCCAAACTCCTTTTCCTTTGTCTAGTCACCTGTCCACAACTTATCACCCTTTGTTAAAATGGTATATAAACTCCTAGATCTTCTACACCAAACTGCCTCATTGAGGTTTTGCTACTTTTCTGTGAAGAGACTGTGTGCATTGAAAATAAACCTTTTCTCCTATTGATATATCTTTTGTCAGTTTAATTTGTAGTTCTCAGCTACTGAACCTAAGAGGATAAAGGAACAGTTTTTTCTGCCCCTACGGTTCTAAATCTTGTGAATGTGCCTGATCTTGCAACACATCCATGCAACCATTGGCTATCTTGACCTTTGGCAACACTTTTCTTTTATATTATCTTCTCAAGTCTATATTTTTTCAGCACTTTGCTGAAGGGCTATTCTGAGCCTCAAGTGACCTTGTTCTTACTGGATGCACAGCTAGAATACAATGATTGAATGAGGAAATCTGGGTATTAAAAAAGCATAACTTGCAAAACAAGAAATTTGCAAATGGACCAGAAAACTATTTAAAGTGATTCTTTTTTTTGTACCTAAATCAAGAAAACACTGTTTTATGTTTTGGGGCAAAGCTGCAGATATTTGAAAAAATAAAACATTATTTAGTAAATTTTAAAGTTATCTAAACTATCAAAGAGCTAGACTGACTTTGTGTATAATACAGCCATGTTAAATTGTCTCACATTAATTTTGGAAAGAGGCTGGCTAGCTCAGGAGGTAAATAGGTAGAGAGGTAGAGAGGTGGATGGGAAGATGGAGAGGCAGGAGAATAGAAATGACCAAGTACACGGATATTAGAAAGATCACATTAAAGCCCGCAGGTGAGCACTGCACTCCTCCACAACAATGAGATTTACTCAAGTTCATTTTATTGAGAAATATTCTGGGCCGGACGCAGTGGTTCATGCCTATAATCCAAGCACTTTGGGAGGCCAAGGTAAGTGGATCGCCTGAGGTCAGGAGCTCAAGACCAGCCTGGCCAACATAGTGAAACCCCTTCTCTACTAAAAATACAAAAAATACACCCAACTGGGCAGGGTGGTGGGTGCCTATAATCCCAGCTGCTTGGGACGCTGAGGCAGGAGAACTGGTTGAACCCTGGAGTGGGAGGTTACAGTGAGCCGGATTACGCCATTACACTCCAGCCTGGGCAACAAGAACAAAATTTCTTCTCAAAAAAAAAAAAAAAAGATTTCTCTTCACCATCTTTTCTCTTACCGGGGAGCCGCTGCCATGAAGTTCGAGCTGTGCAGTTTCAGCGGGTGCAAGATCTACCCCGGAAACGGGAGGCGCTACGCCAGGACCGACGGGAAGGTTTTCCAGTTTCTTAATGCAAAATGCGAGTCGGCTTTCTTTTCCAAGAGGAATCCTCAGCAGATAAACTGGACTGTCCTCGACAGAAGAAAGCACAAAAAGGGACAGTAGGAAGAAATTCAAAAGAAAAGAACGCACCGAGCAGTCAAATTCCAGAGGGCCATTACTGGTGCATCTCTTGCTGATGTCATGGCCAAGAGGAATCAGAAACCTGAAGTTAGAAAGGCTCAGTGAGAACAAGCTATCAGGGCTGCCAAGGAAGCAAAAAAGGCTAAGCAAGCATCTAAAGAGACTGCGATGACTGCTGCTAAGGCACCTACAAAGGCAGCACCTAAGCAAAAGATTGTGAAGCCTGTGAAAGTTTCAGCTCCCCGAGTTGGTGGAAAAAGCTAAGCTGGCAGATTAGATTTTTAAATAAAGATTGGATTATAACTCTAAAAAGAAAAAAGAAAAGAAAGAAAGAAAGAAAGAAAAATATTCTGTCTAGGCCATGCACAAGGGCTCACACCTGTAATCCCAACACTTTGAGAGGCTGAGGTGGGAGAATTACTTGAACCCAGGAGTTTGAGACCAGCCTGGGAAACATTGGCAGACCCTGCATCTACAAAAAAATAAAAAATAAATTAACCAAGCATCGTGGCACATGCCTGTAGTCCCAGCTACTTGGGATATAGAAGTGAGAAGATCACTTGAGCCCAGGATTCAGCACTGCAGTGAGCTGTGATAGTGCCACTGCATTCCAGCCTGAGTGAGAGTGAGAGCCCGTCTCAAAAAAAAAAAATGAATAAATAAAAGAAATATTCTGCCTAAAAGAAGCAAAGGTGGGAATATGTAGAGAATGGCCAGAAAAAGTTGTCCTTTCTTTTTTCCCCAAAGCAAACTTCTCATCATGTCATAATCTCTTTATTTTTTCTTTCTTTTTTTTTTTTTTTAACATTCTACAAATGGCCATTATTTTTAGGAAAAATCATCAGAATTCACAACCTCATGGAGTTTTAATTTACTGAGGGCCATGAAGTTGTGTTTGTGAAAATATAAGATCAAAATCCAGCTACTTCAGAGTCACTTTTACTTAATATTAGATATCAGATTTTTAATTTCCTGAAAATACTTAGGCTCTTTTTGTTTATCATATTTTACTTTTTTATGTGACAGGGACTCCCTGTGTTGCCCAGCCTGGTCTCAAACTCCTGAGTTCAAGTAATTCTTCCACCTTAGCCTCCCAAGTAGTTGGGTTACAGGTGCTCACCACTGTCCCCAGCCCTTTTTTGTTTAACTTTAGATATATCCAGTAGTGTCTAGTCGTAACTTTTCTTTGGGTAATCTTTATATTTCATTGTAATATAAAATTACTGGTTCATTTACATAATGGGAAGTAAATTGAGTTGACTTGTATCAATGACAAATCTAATAATAATTATCTTATAACTTACAATACTGCTTCTAAATGGATTTACTATTTCTTCATTTGACAAGTGTTTAATTTTTCTAGTAAGAAATCTCAGGATCTTGAGATTATTTCAGGGCAGAACAGCTTAGGTAGGAGCCAAAGTGTCTAACAGCTATAACAGAAAGCTGATATGGAAATTCTTTCAGTTTTTACTTAAGGAAATAATTTCTTACTATACTTCAAAATGGCAGTAATACTCTTGGGAAAGTAAACTATTAATATCACTACAGAGTTAATTTATTACCAAAAAATTAATTCAGCTATCTCATATGTATTTATGAAAGTTGTATTTATAATATGCCTTGAAAAAATTTATGCAGTCAGAGATCCATAAAAGCACTCTTCTTTGTTAATACCTTGAAATCGGTTATTGTTTGGAAGGGGTTGATGGGGGGATTGCTTCATTTACAAAATATTTCAAAGAATTTTTTCAAAGATGTTTAGCTTTAAAAACAGTTGCTAGATATTTCAGACATTACAAGTGTTGTCCTAGGATTGTCAGTGCATTTTCATTAAACAATAAATTTCATGGGGAGTCTGACCTTTGAAAAAAATTTCTCTTGTTTCTTTTACTAAGACTAATGTCAAGAAATATAAGACTTTTTCTATCCAATTTCACTCACCACGGAACAGTACTGTTACATTCAACAAACCCATTTCATGCCCCTTTTGTGGAGGAGGAAATTGAGAATTGCACAATGAAGAAAGCATATCATTGGAATGTTTTCTTCTGAAGTTATGGAGACCTTTACTTTTGGAATTTGTTTTATATTTCACAGATATATCTTATGCAATATTCTAGATACTTGCGAATGTTTTTAAACATGAAAAATGTCATTTCAAAATATTTAGACTCATTTACTGCCTCAGTTTTCTCTAAGCTATTAAGAGATAATTCATTTTAGTAAAACTAGAAAACTATTAGGAAAAAAACATAGGAGAAAAATCTTCATAAAGTGGAGCTAGGCAGAGTTTTTAGGAGCCAGGTGCAGTGGCTCACACCTGTAATCTCAGCATTTTGGGAGTCTGAGGCAGGAGGATCACTTGAGACCAGGAGTTTGAGACCAGCCTGGTCAGCATGGCAAAACTCTGTCTCTACAAAAACTAGAAAAATTAGCTGGGCATGGTGGTGAGCACCTGTAATCCCAGCTACTTGTGGGGGTGAGGTGGGGAGATTGCTGGAACCTGAGAGGTTGAGGCTGCAGTGAGTCATGATCATACCACTGTACTCCAGACTGAGAAACAGAGTGAGACCCTGTCTCAAAAAAAAAAAAAAAAAATTTTTTACACAGAACACCAAAAGCATAATGTATTTAAAAATTGAAAAAGAGACTTCATCAAAATATAAAACTTTAGTTCTGTGAATGACATTGTTAACAGAAGGAAAATACAAGCCACAAACTGAGAGAAAAAACTCAGAGATTATATACATAGCAAACGATTTTACCCAGAGGGTATCAAGAAAGGACCCTTACAATTCAGGAGTAAGAAAACAATTTAGTTAAAAAATAGTTAAAAGACTGGAATACCTCACCAATGAGGATATGTAAATGAGAAATAAATACATGAAAAGATATTTCAATCACTAGTCATTAGGGGTGTGCAAATGCAAACTCATAATGAGATATCATATACCTGTTAAAATGGTTAAAATAAAATATAGCGACAATACCAAGAACTAGGGAGGATGAATAGCAATCAGAACTTTCATACACAGCTGCTGGGGATGCAAAATGGTATATCCACTGTGTTAGTCCGTTTTCACGCTGCTGATAATGACACACCTGAGACTGGGCAATTTACAAAAGAAAGAGATTTAATTGGACTCACAGCTCCTGAGTGGCTGAGGAGGCCTCACAATCATGGTGGAAGGCAAGGAGGAGCAAGTCACATCTTACATGGATGGCGGCAGGCAAAGAGAGAGCTTTTGCAGGGGAACTCCATTTTTAAAACTATCAGAACTTGTGAGGCTTATTCACTATCATGAGAACAGCATGGGAAAGACCTGTCACTCTGATTCAATTCCCTCCCACTGAGTCCCTCCCACAACACATGGAAGTTATGGGAGCTACAAGATGAGATTTGGTTGAGGACACAGAGCCAAACCATATCATCCACCCCGGGAAACAGTTTGGCAACTTCTTATGAAGTTACAGACACTTACCATATGATCCAGCAGTCCCCTTCTTGGGTGTTTACTCTAGAGAAATAAAAACTTACATTCACACAAAAACCCTACACACAAATATTTTTAGCAATTCTATTCATAATCACCTCAAACTGGAAACAACCCAAATGTCTTCAACAAGTGAATGAATAAACAACAGTGGTACATCCATACAATTAAATACTCAGAAATAAAAAGGACTGGGCATGATGACTTACATCTGTAATCCCAGCACTCTGGGAGGCCAAGATAGGTGGATGGCCTTGAGGCCAGGAGTTTGAGACCAACTTGGGCAACTTGGGACCCTGTCTCATTAAAAAAAGTAAAATAAGATAAAGTCTGTTTCTACAAGTAAAACATAAAAATAAATAGGAATAAACTTACTGATACACATAACTTGGATTAATCTCAAAGGTATTTTGATGAATAAAAGAGCCAGCCTCAAAATATTACAGACTGTATAATTCTATTTAAATGACATGCTCAAGAAGACAAAACTACAGTGTAGAGAATAGATCAATTGTGGCCGGGCGCGGTAGCTCACGCTTGTAATCCAAGCACTTTGGAGGCCAAGGCGGGCGGATCACCTGAGGTCAGGAGTTCAAGACCAGCCTGACCAACATGATGAAACCCTGTCTTAAAAATAAAAGAAAAGGAAAGAAAAAGAAAACATGAAAGAGAGAATAGATCAATCGTTTCCAGGGATTAGGGCTGGTGAAAGGGTGTGATACAGGGATATATAGAGGAGTGTTTTGGGGTGGTGGAACTGTTCTGTGTCGCAAGTGTGGTTAAATCTATACACATATTAAAATTCGTAGAATTGTACATCCCAAAGTCACTTTTACTGTATGATAATTTAAAAAATAAAATGTCAAAGGATCATTTGCTCTTTAAATTGCCTATACTATATTTTTTGTGTCTTTATCCTTCAGTGAAGACTGTCCTTGGGTCATGGAATGCTTATGAAGCTTAGTGAAGTTGTTAACTTCTCTTTTCTCTGTGTCGTGTCGAAAGGTCAGGGTCTTTTTATCTTGCTGTTCCTTTCATCTATTTTTATGTTTCTTTATTTTGGGGAGAGGCCTCTAAATGCATTCAAGGAAATGATAGCTATGCTGAGTAGGGTAAAAGACTCTAATCAGGACTTTATCTCCATCTGTTAAATGTGCTTTTCAAGTTTTCTTCCAAAACCTTTCGTAATTTTTTGTTTCTTTTGAAGACTCAAATAAAACTCATCAGATTTTTTGTATTACCTAAAAGGTCTCTATTTCAGTTAAATTTTTGAGTCCATACTTCCCCTTGATACTTATTTACAAGAGATAAAAAGTCACTTAAAGAATTTGGTTGCCACTAACTCAGAGTCAGGTTCTTACTTGGTAGTCTCCAGAGTAGACAACAAACTCTGAAAGGGATTCCAGGGACCTGGAGGGCAGGGAGAGACACAGCCTCGGCTACACTCTCCAAGCCCCCATTTCCTCATCTATAAAATATGGCCAACATTAGGACATGCCACAGGGCTCCTAGGAGAGTCAGTTAGAAAACATATGTAGATGTGTCTGGCACAGTGCCTAGTAATATGAGATGTTGCTAATTTTTCATGGGAATATTTTTCTTTCAATACCAGATGATTAAGCACTACTAACTACATGGCAAAACTGAAGAAAAATCTGGACACTACAAATGAGCCTCCATTTTCTCCAGCTAAAAACGACGTTCAGCTAGTAGAGAGAAGAGCAGTGGGCCGGTCATGGTGGCTCTCACCTGTAATCCCAGCACTTTGGGAGGCCAAGGCAGTTGGATAGCTTAAGCCCAAGAGTTTAAGACCAGCCTCAGCAACGTGGTGAAATCCCGTCTTTACAAAATATACAAAGATTAGCCAGATGTGGTGACACATGCCTGTAGTCGTACGTGCTTGGGAGGCTGAGGTGGGAGGATCTCTTGAGCCCAGGAGGTAGAGGTTCCAGTGAGCCATGAGCATGCCTCTGCACTCCAGCCCGGATGACAGAGACCTTGTCTCAAGAAAGGAAAAAAAAAATGTAGTATATTGATATTTTTTGATATTCTAAAACACTCACAGCCATGCACAAATATGCATATATAAGGCAAATATGGCAAACTATTAACAAGTGTTGAATGAGGTGGTAGGTACATGGGTGTTTATTATACTATCCTTTAAACTTTCTGTATACTTGAAGTTTTTCATGACTGAAAAATTGGGGCAATTATTTTAAGTTAAAAAGCATGGCTGGGAGTGGTAGCTCATGCCTGTAATCCCAGCATTTTGGGAGGCTGAGGCAGGTGAATAACCTGAGGTCAGGAATTCGAGGCCAGCCTGGCCAACTTGGTGAAACCTTGTCTCTACTTAAAATACAAAAATTAGCCAGGCATGGTGGTAGGCACCTGTAGTCCTAGCTACTGTGGAGGCTAAGGCAGGAGAATCACTTGAACCCACAAGGCAGCAGTTATAGTGAGCTGAAATCACACCACTGCACTCCAGCCTGGGCAACAGAGCAAAACTCCATCCCCCCGCCCCGCCAAAAAAAAAAAAAAGCACTAGCCACCAACAACTTTTTTCTGTGCTAGTCGTTAATTAGTAAATATTAGTTACTAAGTTGCTCTAACAAAAAGATCCAGTGGAGACTGGCTTAAATACAATGGAAGAATTTTCTCTCTCATAATAGTCTAAAGCTGGGCAGGCACCCAAGGGTGAGTAATGGCGCTACCTAATGACTGGTCTGCCCTACCACCCTCAACATATGGCTCTTGCCTCAGGACTGCTGCTGAAGTTGTTACCATGTCCAGCCAGGGAGAATCAGAAAAGAGGAATTCCAAGCATGGTTCTAAAGCAATGACCCCCAAGTCATAGACCTCATTTCTTCTTATATTCCTTTGGCTTGAACTTATTTGTGTCACCACATGTATGTGCAGGGGGTCTGGGAAATGTAATCTGGCAACCGCATGCTGGTAGCATAGTGAAATACCATATGCCCAGCTAAAAACTGTGGAGTGTTACAGGAGGAAGTGTTCTGTTATTGAAAGAAATACGGAGGTGTGGCTGGCAAGATGGCCGAATAGGAACAGCTCCGATCTGCAGCGCCCAGCAAGATCGACACAGAAGGCGGGTGATTTTTGCATTTCCAACTGAGATTCCCGGTTCATCTCATTGGGACTGGTTGGGTGCAGCCCAGGGTAGGGTGTTGCTTCACCTGGGAAGTGCAAGAGGTCGGGGGATTTCTCTCCCCTAGCCAAGAGAAGCCATGAGAGACTGTACCAGGAGGAACGGTGCATTCCAGCCCAGATACTGCACTTTTCTCCTGGTCTTCGCAACTGGCAGACCAGGAGATTCCCTCCAGTGCCTATGCCACCAAGGCCCTAGGTTTCAAGCACAAAACCAGGCATCTGTTTGGACAGACACTGAGCTATCTGCAGGAGGTTGTTTTTGTTTTTTTTTTTTTTTTCATACACCAATGACACCTGGAATGCCAGCACGACAGAACTGTTCACTCTCCTGGAAAGGGGGCTGAAGCCAGGGAGCCAAGTGGTCTGGCTTGGCCCCCAGGGAACCCAGCAAGCTAAGATTCAGATCCACTGGCTTGAAATTTTCACTGCCAGCACAGCAGACTGAGGTTCCACTGGGACACTCAAGCTTGATGGAGGGAGGGGCATCCGCTATTGCTGAGGCTTGAGTAGGTGATTTTACACTCACAGTGTAAACAAAGCCATCAGGAAGCTCGAACTGGGCGGAGCCCACTGCAGCTCAACAAGGCCACTGCAGCCAGACTGCCTCTCTAGAGTCCTCCTCTCTTGGCAGGGCATCTCCGAAAATAAAGGCAGCAGCCCAGTCAGGGATTGATAGATAAAACCTCCATTTCCCTAGGAAAGAGCACCTAGGGGAAGGGGTATCTAGGGGCACAGCTTCAGCAGACTTAAACATCCCTGCCTGACAGTTCTAAAGAGAGTGGTGGATCTCCCAGCAGAGTCCTCAAGCTCTGCTAAGGGATAGATTAACTCCTCAAGAAGGTCCCTGACCCCTGTGTCTCCTGACTGGGAGACACCTCCCAGTAGAGGCTGACAGATACATTATACAGGAGAGCTCTGGCTGGCATCTGGTGGGTGCCCCTCTAGGACAAAGCTTCCACAGGAAGGAACAGGCATCAATCTTTGCTGATCTGCAGCCTCCACTGATGATACCCAGGCAAACAGGGTCTGGAGTGGATCTCCAGCAAACTCCAGCAGACCTGCAGCAGAGGGACCTGACTGTAAGGAAAACTAACAAACAGAAAGGAATAGTATCAACATCAACAAAAGGATGTCCACTCAGATACCCCATCCAAAGGTCGCCAACATCAAAGACCGAAGGTAGATAAATCCACAAAGTTGGGGAGAAACCAGCATAAAAAATTTCAGGCCAATATCCCTGATGAACATTGATGTGAAAATTCTCGATAAAATACTGACAAACCAAACCCAGCAGCACATCAAAAAGCTTATCTATCACAATCAAGTCGGCTTCGTCCCTGGGATGCAAGGCTGGTCCAACATATGCAAATCAATAAACATAATCCATCACATAAACAGAATCAATGATAAAAACCACATGATTATTTCAATAGATGCAGAAAAGGCCTTTGACAAAATTTAACAGCCCTGCATGCTAAAAACTTTCAATAAACTAGGTATTGATGGAACATATCTCAAAATAATAAGAGCTATTTATGACAAACCCACAGCCAATATCATACTGAATGGGCAAAAACTGGAAGCATTCCCTTTGAAAACTGGCATAAGACAAAGGATGCCCTCTCTTACCACTCCCATTCAACATAGTATTGGAAGTTCTGGCCAGGGCAATCAGGCAAGAAAAAGAAGTAAAAGGTATTCAGTTAAAAAAAGAGGAAGTCAAATTGTCTCTGTTTGCAGAAGACAAGACTGTTTATTTAGAAAACCCCATCCTCAGCCCAAAATCTCCTTATGCTGATAAACAACTTCAGGAAAGTCTCAGGATACAAAATCAGTGTGCAAAAATCACAAGCAGTCCTATACACCAATAACAGACACACAGAGAGCCAAATCATGAGTGAACCCCCATTCATAATCGCTACAAAGGAAATAAAATACCTAGGTACACAACTTACAAGGGGTATGAAGGACCTCTTCAAGGAAGAGGTCCTATAAACCACTGCTCAAGGAAATAAGAGAGGACACAAACAAAGGGAAAAACATTCCATGCTCATGGATAGGAAGAATCAATATCATAAAAATGGCCATATTGCCCAAAGTAATCAATAGATTCAATGCTATCCTCATCAAGCTACCATTGACTTTCTTCACAGAATTAGAAAAAAAACAAAAAAAAAAACTACTTTAAATTTCATATGGAGCCAAAAAAGAGTCTGCATAGCCAAGAAAATCCTAAACAAAAAGAATAAAACTGGAGCCATCACACTACCTTACTTCAAACTATACTACAAGGCTACAGTAACAAAAACAGCATGTTACTGGTACCAAAACAGAGATATAAATCAATGGAACAGAACAGAGGCCTCAGAAATAACACCATACATCTACAACCATCTGATCTTTGACAAACCTGACAAAAACAAGCAATGGGGAAAGGATTTCCTGTTTAATAAATGGTGTTGGGAAAACTGACTAGCCATCGATCCCTTCCTTACACCTTATACAAAAATTAACTCAAGATGGATTAAAGACTTAAACATGAGACCTAAAACCATAAAAACCCTAGAAGAGAACCTAGGCAGTATCATTCAGAACATAGGCATGGGCAAAGACTACATGACTAAAACACCAAAAAAAAATGGCAACAAAAGCCAAAATTGACAAATTGGATCAAAGACCTTCTACACAGCAAAAGAAACTATCATCAGAGTGAACAGGCAACCTACAGAATGAGAGAAAATTTTTGTAATCTCTTCATTTGACAAAGGGCTAATATCCAGAATCTACAAGGAACTTAAACAAATTGACAAGAAAAAAACTGACCAGTGCCCCAGTGCAGGGAAGAAAGTGCCATTCTCAAATTTTGTACATTTTCTGAGAGTGAATCTGTCAGGTTCCACTGCATATATTAAATTCAACAAATTTGGTGAATAGAAATAAACAGGAAAAGAACCGAAGAGCTGATATTTGCACTTGATGAATATCAAATGCATTTCCACTGGGTGCCAGTGGGAAATGTGACAAACACCAAACTGTGTCCAACTTGGGACCAGGAAGGTGGGCCTTTGTTGAGGAAGGATCTACTGTTGACTTTGTGATATATAAGACAGGTCTCAGTTAATTTAAAAAGTTTATTTTGCCAAGGTTGAAGACTCAAGCCCATGACACAGCCTCAGGAGGTCCTGAGGACATGTGCCCAAGGTGGTCAGAGCACAGTTTGGTTTTATACATTTTAGGGAGACATGAGACATCAATCAACATATGTAAGATGAACTTTGGTTCAGTAGGAAAGATGGGACTAAAACCGGGAGGGGGCTTTCAGGTTACAGGTAGATAAGAGACAAGTGGTTGCATTCTTTTGAGTTTCCGATTAGCCTCTCCAAAAGAGGCAATCAGATATGTATTTATCTTAGAGAGCAGAGAGGTGAATTTGAATAGAATGAGAGGCAGGTTTGCCCTACGCCATTCTCAGCTTGACTTTTACTTTTAGCTTAGTGATTTGGGGCTCCCAAGGTTTATTTCCCTTTCACAACTTTTCCCTTAAACTTGCCCAACTCCAGTAACTTGGCCAAGAAAAAGATGAGCTGCCTCTGAGCTGCCAATACACTCCTTTCTGTGCAACCCCCTGGGGCTGCCTCTTCCTGTACAAACAATGTCATAAACAGCATTACATTCCACAGTAGCTCACAAAATCTACCTTAATAAAGCTATTTGTTTACTTTGTATATTTGCTGTAAAAACCAGCAGAAAATACCCCAGTATTTTACACACTACATTTCTTTTATTTTTTTTTTCAAATTATTTTTTATTTTTTTATTTTTTTAAGATGGGGTTTCACCATATTGGTCAGGCTGGTCTCGAACTCCTGACCTCAGGTGATCCGCCCACCTCAGCCTCCCAAAGTGCTGGGATTACAGGCGTGAGCCACCGTGCCCGGCCACACTACATTTCAACAGACAAATCATTAACAAACTTTTGTAAGATCAGCCTGCGCATTCAATTTCTATGATTTTTCTAAGAATTTTATAATTTTAGCTCTTACATTCAGGAAAATGCAATCCTAGTTCCCAACTAACACATAAATGAATGTTCAGTAAATGGGTTCTTTGTAAACTGGGAAGTTACTATGATTTTTAAATGTATCTTTCAATCTATATTCAGTTTTATGTGCCTGGGAGTATATGATCATGTTCTCTAATATCTGCCATGTTATCAATGTTAAATAAGCTTTTAAAAGGGCCAGATGCAGTGGTTCACACCAGTAATCCCAGCACTTTGGGAGGCAGAGATGGGCAGATCACCTGAGATCAGGAGTTCAAGACCAGCCTTGCCAACATGGTGAAACCCTGTCTCTACTAATAACATAAAAATTAGCTGGGTATGGTGGTGCATGCCTGGAATCCCAGCTACTCAGGAAGCTGAGGCAAGAGAATTGCTAGAACCAGGGAGGCAGAGGCTACAGTGTGCTGAGGTTGCACCACTGCACTCCAGCCTAGGCGACAGAGCAAGACTCTGTCAAAAAAAAAAAGGCTCTTAAAATGAAATCTCATCAGGAGTCTGAACATCACAAGTTAAACAGCTAATTATTCTTGTGCTTTCCTTTTATTGACTTAGCTACCTTATTTTTTTCATATATATATATGACCTGATATATCACTATGTTGCCTAAGCTGGCCTCAAACTCCTGGGCCCAAGCAATCCTCCCATTTCAGCCTCCTGAGTAGCTGGGCCTACAGGCTCATGCCACTTCGCTCAGCTAGATACCTTATTTTGACCCAAGTTTCCTCGGCAGAGACCATGTCCCTTTATTCTGGACTAAACCAAGAACATTCTCTGCCCTCAGTAAATATTATCAGCAAAAACATCTACAGATGATCAGAGAGTCTGAATGAGCTGAATTGAATTATTGAGCGTTTATACTCTGTCAGGCAGAAGCAGTTTGCAGCAGGACTTCACCCTTGAAGACATTCTAGACACTCGCTCAAAATAAACTCAGTCTGAATTATCCGTGTGTATTAGTCTGTTCTCACACTGCTAATAAAGACACACCCACGACTGGATAATTTATAAAGGAAAGAGGTTTAATTGACTCACAGTTCCACGTGGCTGGGGAGGCCTCACAATCATAGCAGAAGGTGAATGACGAGCAAAGTCCCGTCCTACATGGTGGCAGGCAAGAGAGGGCATGTGCAAGGGAACTCCCCTTTATAAAACATCAGATCTCATGAGACTTATTCACGGGATGAGACCCACCCCCATGATTCAAGTACCTCCCACTGGGTCCCTCCCACAACACATGGGAATTACGGGAGCTATAATTCAAAAAGAGATTTGGGTGGGGACACAGCCAAACCATATCACTGTGACTCTTCTGTGCAGCCTGTGCCTACATGAAATGGGTGTAAGGTGGCCATTGAAGCACTTTTTCTGCTGTATAGATCCCAACTAACACTAAGAAGAAAATGGTTTCTACCTTGCTTTGTTCTCCCAAAGTATGATTTCAACAAATTTATTTCCTTAGAGATGTCCTTGAGGGCCGAGATGTGTACATAACGTATCTGCCAATGAGAATGATGTGCCAGGAACCTACAGAGAGTTGCAAAACAGGGATAACGGAGTTCACTTCTATTGGGTGGAGAGGGGAATGTGGAGGTGGCCCTGAGCTGGTAGTTGAAGATGAACAGGATTTTGAAGAGCCTGGGGGGTGGGGGGGTGGGAGGGAAGGACATTCCAGGAGGCAGAAAAGCAGCATATGTTAGAGCAGAGGGACAGGAAACACCCATCTTTTTAACTCCTGGTCACCAATGTCTTGTGTTTCAGAAGAAAGCCAGCCGCCACATAAAAGGTGAAGACAAGAACAAAGCCACCAGTAGGAGCATCGGATTAGACACAACCGCATCACAACCTGCAGAGAGCAGACACCCACCTGAGGAGTGCCCCCTTTCTCCCTCCAGGGAATGCTGGACAAAGGAGGGGAGGCTGGCACAGCACAACAGCTTCTCTGGGGTCAGCAGCAGCGACAGTGTCCTCCGGGAATTAGATGACGGACAGTTAGATCAGGAAGATGGAGTGACTCAGGTCACTTGTATGTGAGCCTTGAGGTGAAGCAAAGGAAGGCCCTGTATATAATTGTTAAAATCACTGCCAACTGACCTTATTGTATTACTTTCTCCTCATTTATGTAATATTTTTTAATTTTTCCAGACTCAACCTTTCCTCTAATCTATGTAAACTTTGGCACAACTTCCCAGACAAGGAAGAATAACCAACATATTTATACATTTAGAATCATATTTACACGTCTCTTAACTAAAACATCTGGTTAAACAGATGTCCCATTTGGTTACTACATGATAATCTGTTTCAGCTTATGAATGTACAAAGTAGACTTTTCTTACAATTCTTGTTAAGGAGACTGAATATCTCAATCAGTGTTTTACCTAATTAGAGAGGGTTCTCAGGAAGTTATAGTCTTATTTAAGCTGAAAAATAATCTCTCTCTCTCTCTCCCTCGAACACACATACACACACACACACATACACGCACATACACACACAGAGCTCATTAGTGAAAATAAATACCTATTTCCCAAGTATAATAATTAATCCACATTTTATCTTTAACTATAGCATGTATATACAAAGCAAGTCCCTATATGTTAAAGTATTTTTTGAAAAAATTCTTTTTTATATTGTCTTTGCTTTCAAAGGGTCACCGTGTCAACAACCCTGTACTGATTCATTGCAAGTAAACATTATTCCTCCTAACAGCCTAAAAATGCAGACAGCAAAGCAGCATCTCTTAAAATTCAATATGAAAAGAACCCATAATCTCAACACATAAATACCTTAGTAGACAGTAAGATTTCATTTGTTTAAAGTGCAAGTACTATGAAGAGGAAAAACATCAATTTCAAGTGGAAACTGAAGTCTTTTCCATCAGTCTAGATTTGAATTCTGCTTTTATTGACTTGCTAAATCCTGCAGAATGTTGAAATCTAGAATTTTCAATCCAGCAGGAGTAGAAAGATCTCATAGCACATGCAATATGTATGATAACCTATTTGTTTCATCTTGCTTTTCTTTCCCCTTCTAATAGAGGTGGCTCTGCCTTGACCCAGTCTTTAACAATCTTTAAAATTCTACAAAATATAGGATTTTCATTTATCTATGAAAGGCTTACTTTGAAAGATGGAATCTTCAAGTGAGTTACAACTTACTCTATCATTGATGAATTCAGCCTATTATCTATTTTTATTAACATTGATGTTGACATTGTAAGATTTTAATAATAAAACATCATGTTTATTGGGTTATTGTTTTATTGAACACAAATATTTATATGTTTTGCTTTTTTTGTTTTTTGGGTTTTTTATGGGTTTTTTTTTTTTTTTTTTTTTTGAGACAGAGTCTTGCTCTGTCAGCCAGGCTGGAGTGAGTGGTGCAATCTCAGCTCACTGCAGCTTCCACCTCCTGGGTTCAAGCGATTCTCCTGCCTCAGCCTCTGTAGTAGCTGAGACGACAGGTGTGTGCCACTGTACCACCTTATTTTGTATTTTTAGTAGAGACAGGAATTTACTACATTGCTCAAGCTGGTCTCAAACTCCTGAGCTCAAGCAATCCACCCCCGTCAGCCTCCCGAAGTGCTGGGATTATAGGTGTGAGCCACCATGCCTGGCCCTCATGTTTTATAATATAACAGATATATATTACATGTTATCAACTGCATAGTATATCTAAGCTAAGTCAGTCTCCATGAACTGCTGATAAAATTAACAGGAATTATTCCACTTTTATTTTCCAGAGGTAACAGTATAAAGGAATTTAAGAATATTCTGCTCAGTCTTATTCTATAGAAATAGGTATCAACAATATTTGCAGAAATGGTTTTTGACTTTTAGATGGACTTGAGTTCCATAGTCAAAAGTTAGTGGATTTTTGGTAGAAACAATCAATGCTTCCAGAGTCCACAAAATACAATGAAGTTAGGAAGCACAAAGAACAAATCAGAAAAATCTGTTTTTCCCAATGCCAGAGTCTGTGAGAAGTAGAGACTCCTTTATCATTCAGTCCATATACATAGGGGATTGGAAGCAGTCAATTAAAAAACAGAGACAGAAATTTACATTTGACTAAGAAAAAACTCAGAAATATAGCAATAGCTTTTTTTTTTTTTTGAGACAGAGTCTCACTCTGTCACCCAGGCTCCAGTCTCGGCCCACTGCTGCCTCCCAGGTTCAAGTGATTCTCCTGCCTCAGCCTCCTGAGTAGCAGGGATTACAGGCATGCACCACTACACCCAGCTAATTTGTATAATTTTAGCAGAGATGGGGTTTTACCATGTTGGCCAGGCTGGTCTCGAACTCCTAGCCTCAGGCAAGCCACCCGCCTTGGCCTCCCAATGTACTGAGATTACAGGCATGAGCCACTGCTCCCAGCCAAGCAATTCGCTTTTTAAAAAAATTCCTGTAAGCATATTTTTTCATTTTTTCTCCCCTCCCCTCTCAGTTTATTTTTAATCGTTATTTCTTCTTATTAAAACAACTTTTATTAAAATAAACTTACTAGTCTGTCATATCCTCAAAACCTATTTTAGAAGCATTGCTCCAACAATTACCCTTATGTTAGGTGATGAATTTGTATGATAGTGAATAATTTATGACCAAGTAGTTCTAGAGCATTTTAAATATGCATAAATAATTCTGAGTCTATTCTTTAAAAAAAGAACAAGGCCAAACGCGGTGGCTCATGTCTGTAATCCCAGCACTTTGGAAGGCCAAGGTGGGTGGATCACAAGGTCAGGAGTTCGAGACCAGCCTGGTCAATATTGTGAAACCCCGTCTCTACTAAAAATACAAAAGTTAGGTGTGGTAGTGGGCGCCTGTAGTCCCAGCTACTCAGGAGGCTAAGGCAGGAGAATTGCTTGAACCAGGGCAGTATAGGTTGTAGGGGGCTGAGATTACACCACTGCACTCCAGCCTGGGCAACAGAGCAAGACTCTGTCCCAAAAATAAGTAAATAAATAAAAGAACAAAACTTGGACTCTCTATGCCTAAGGAGTTAAATGTGTCTAATCTTATCATTACCTGCCAGTTATGTATTCAGTTCTTTTTATAATACTATGGATTTCCTTAGGGGCTCTGGCATGTTAATTTTTGATACCTGTAAGTTATAATGAAAGGTATCAAGAGCCCATATGTGGGGGTGAAGATCTGCCAGTCCCCTTGGTGTAATATCTATGGCATTTTCATCATAGTTTTCAATAACCAAGCATTAATTCCATTTCCTTTGGACTGAATATCACGCTGTTATCTTTCATGGACACATTTAACACCTACCTAATCATCAGGGAAAGCTCTATCGGTGTCACTACAATGCATTTCAGTGAAAAAGAAAAGGAAAAGTCACCCTCTTTGAGAGATTCTAGGACTTTTAGGAGGAGGAGAAGCAGGAGACAGCACTACCATCTACCCAAACCACAACTATCTCCAAATCATTTGTGTTATCAGGAGCAGATGTTTATATATTTGAATATAAGTGTACCAGATGCATTTTCATTTCTTTCATTCTGGAGTGGAGGGGGAGCTGTCTTGTTTTCTTACCCTTGCCTGTTATTGATTCCTCACAGTTCTTCTTGGCTGGAAGCAATGTGGCCCTTTCCCTCTGCATATGGTTAAGGAGGATTTCTTTCTCTTAACCCTTCAGGGCCCCAGAGTAGTACCGTATGGAAAGAGCAAATTCAGATAGAGAATCAAATGAAGTGAAATTGCTAACAATGGGGACAGTCTATAACTAAGTGCACATATATAAAAATTTACTTGTGGATACATGGAAAAACTAGCTAAATGCTCCTCATCAGAACTTGTAACATATCTATTTAAATAACATTTGTTGGCAATCTATCATCCCTTGAGAATGAATTTTATTTGTGCAATAGTGCAAAGTTTGCAGAACCAAGTCTGCCGGATACTTAAGTCCTGAGACGGTGTTTGAGGCAGAAAATAAGGCAAAACTGTAAAATAATAAGCCTTAGTTGTGATGAGGTTCATAAAGTTTTGGTTGAACCGACTGCAAAAAACGGATTCTAAAAATGTGAGCATTCAAATTATTTTTGTAAAAATATCAACTAATTAAATCAATAGAGGGAATAAATAAATCATTCATGTATAGGATAAATGTGTAAGTATCAAGGTGAGTTTTTTGTTTGTTTGTTTGTTTGAGACAGAGTCTCACTCTGTCACCCAGGATGGAGTGCAGTGGCATGATCTCGGCTCACTGCAGCCTCCACCTCCTGGATTCAAGCAAAAAATTCTCCCTCCTCAGCCTCTGGAGTATCTGGGACTACAGGCACACACCATCCTGCCCAACTAATTTTTAGTCAAGTAGGGTTTCACCATGTTGGCCAGGCTGGTCTTGAACTCCTGGTTTCAAGTGATCCACCCGCCATGACCTCCCAAAGTGCTGGGGTTACAGGCGTGAGCCACTGTGCCCAGCCAAGGTAAGTTTTTGAAGGCTTATGTAAGCCACATTACCTATAAGCAACAGAGCTTACCTTGGCTTACTTAGCAATAAAGGAATTTTTTGTTGTTTTGGGTTTTTGTGGGGTTTTTCTTTGTTTGTTTTTTGAGACAGTCTCACTCTGTCGCCCAGGCTGGAGTACAGTGGCATTGTCTAGCTCACTGCAGCCTCAATCTCCTGGGTTCAAGTGATCCTCCTAACTCAGCCTCCCAAGTAACTGGGAATACAGGCATATGCCACTACATTGGGCTAATTTTTGTATTTTTTATAGAGACAGGGTTTCACCATGTTGCCCAGGCTGGTCTTGAAATCCTGGGCTCAAGCAATCCCTCCCACCTTGGCCTCCCAAAGTGCAGGGATTACAGGCATGAGCGCAATAAAGGAGTTTATTTCAAAAGATATCTGGAGAACAGGTGCAGTCACTCACACGTATAATCCCAGCACTTTGGAAGGCTGAGGCGAGCATATCACTTGAGGCCAGGAGTTGCAGACTCTTGTTCTACAATACAAAAATTAGCCGGGCGTGGTGGCTGGTGCTTGTGGTCCCAGCTACTCAGGAGGCTGAGGTGGGAGAATCGCTTGAGCCCAGGAGGCAGAAATTGCAGCGAGCCAAGATTACACCACTGCACTCCAGCATGGGCAACACAGCGAGACCCTGTCCCGCCACCCACCCACCTCCAAAAAAATATCCGGAATTGGACTTTATCAAAATTTTAAATTTCTGGCTGGGCACAATGGCTCATGCCTGTAATCCTAGCACTTTGGGAGGCCAAGGCAGGTGGATCACTGAGGCCTGGAGTTTAAGGCTAGCCTAGCCAACATTGCAAAACCCCATCTCTATTAAAAATACAAACATTAGCCAGATATGGTGGCATGTGCCTGTAGTCCCAGCTACTCAGGAGGCTGAGGTGGGAGAATTGCTTGAATCCGGGAAGTGGAGGTTGCAATGAGCTGGGATCTCACCACAGCACTCCAGCGTGGGCAACAGAGCAAAACTCCATCTCAATTTTTTTTAATTTTAAATTTCTGTTAATCAACACCTGTAATTTAAGAAATTGCAGGCCACAGACTAGGAGACTATATTTGCAAAGCATATATGACAGAGGATTCATATCACAAATATAGAAACAACTCCTCTAAAATCATAAAGAGATACGACACCTAATTGTAAATGGGAAAAAGGCTTAAACAGACACTTCACAGAAGAAAATATACAGACCTCTGCTTCTAGAAAGATGGAATAGATTCCTCCCATGATCTATAACTAAAAACCCTGAACATTGTATGTAAAACAAAAGTAAGAAGACCAGTGGTCAGTTCCCTGGTTTTATTTTATTATTATTATTATTATTTAAAGAGACGGGGTTTCACCATGTTGGCCAGGCTGGTCTTGAACTCCTGACCTCAGGTGATCCACCGCCTTGGCCTCCCAAAGTGCTGGGATTACAGGCGTGAGCCACTGCGCCCAGCCCCTTGGTTTTATTTTTGCCTCATATATCTCAGACTTGGAGCTGAAAAAGCCAGCAACTTGGAAATACTAATGTTCCAGACAAAAAATCTCCAGCAAAAGCCTAGTAAGACCAAATATTCAGACAGTAACCACTCTACTAGAGCCAAATACCGCAGAAGAACCTGTGGCCCCATCCCCATCAACACCAGCAAAAGCCAAGTGGGGTGCCCAGATTTCCACCCTCAAGAGACTATAACAAGGGGCCCTAAAACCCCATCAAAATGGTGACAGAGAGGGATTAGAAGGAGCTGGGACTTTCATACCCTCTGGACAGTAACAAGCCCCCCAACCCTCACGCCACAGTGTCACTGGAGATTATGCAGGGAGCTTGAACTTCCACTCCCACCAGAGTACTGAAGCACTCCTCTTCTCTCCACTGGGGTGATGTCAGAGCAGGCTTAGTGGAGAGTTAGGACTTTCACTATTGCCACTACCACTGAGGTGTCAATGGAGATGATAGAGAGTTAGCATGCCCACCTCTGCCCATAGGAGGGAAGAACCTCCCCGCTTAGGTGTCAGCAGATGTTGAGTGGGAAGATGGGTCTTCCAGCTCCACTTGGCAGTAACTAGGCAGTAGGCCCCATTCCCCTGCTGGAGTAGTGTCAGAAAAAGCCAAGTAACATAGAAGGCATAAATAATACCCAGAGACATATCAAAATGCCCAGGTTTCAATAGAAAATTACTCATGCCAAGAACCAGCAAGATGCCAAACTAAATGAATAAAGATAATAAAGAGATACCAACACTGACTGAGATGGCAGAGATGTTAGAACTATCTTTTAAAAATTTTGAAGCACCCCTGATAAAAATGCTTCAATAAACAATTATGGAATAAATGTAAAGATAGAAACTCTCGGCAGAGAAACAGAAGTTAGAAGAACCAAATGGAAATTTTAGAAATGAAAAATATAGTAACCAAAATAAAAAGCTCAGTGGATGAGTTAAACAGCAAAATGGAGGGGACAAAAGAAATCTATGAACTGGAAGATAGAACAGTATAGAAATCACCCAATCTGAACAACAAAGAACAAATAGACTGCTCCCAAAAAACCAACCAAACAAATAGACAACAGCAGACTCTCAAGACTTTCCACTATTAAAAGTTAACAAAAGCAGATCTAATATTCATGCCATTAGATTTATGGTGGAAGAAATGGATAAAGAGAATCGGGCTGAAAAAGCGCTTGAAGACCTAATGCCTAAAAACTTCCGAAATATGGTAAGACACATAAATTTACAGCTTTAGGAAAGTAAAACAATAGTGATGGAAATCAGAATAGTGACTGTCTGTGGGTGTGGGGTGGGGGAGGCAGGAGCTTTACAGGTTGACTGTAAAGTCACTCAGGGGAACTTTCTAGGGTGACAGAAATGTCCTATCTATTTGGTTGAAAGTGAACACTGGTATATACAATTGCCAAAACTCATTGAACTCTGTACACTTAAGATAGGTATATTTTGCTATATGTAAATTATATCTTAATTTTAAAAATATTTATTGAGCAATTCACAGAATTGTTGGAAGGGCTAGATAAACAAGCTCAATGTTAAACTTCCACGAACAATGTGCACACCTACACAAGAGAAGCAGCCTGTTAGCTGCACCAAGCACAGCTGCCAGGAGTCCAGCCGTTCGGTCTAAAACTGCAGCTCCTTTTCAGGACTGCACACCCTCCAACACTCAAAACTCAAATGTTTCTGCTGCCACCCTGGCCAGCAAAATGGCTGTCCTTTGAGCAGCTTTCTTCCTCTCATGCCTCACTTGTGGACCTGAGTATTGATTGCATCAGGGAGCCTATGCTCTAGCTTGGTAGTATTCTCATCTTGCAGAATGCAGAATACACAGAATATAAGTATTTTGGGTTCTGGGTAAGCAGAACTCATCAGGCTCAAGATTCCCCAAACATGGCACACATATTTAAAAGATGCCAGTAGCCAGAAAACATGACACATGTGGATTAGTCTGTTCTTGAATTGCTATAAAGAAATACCTGAGACTAGGTAATTCATAGAGAAAGGGGGCTTAATGAGCTCACAGTTCTGTAGGCTGTACAGGAAGTATGATGCTGACATCTGGTCAGCTTCTGGGGAAGCCTTGGGAAACTTTCAATCATGGCAGATGGCAAAGAGGAAGGAAGCACCTCTTACATGGCTCGGGCAGGAACAAGGTGGGATGGTGCTATACACCTAAAATAACCACATCTCATGCTAATTTACTCACTCACTATCTTGAGAACAGCACCAGGGGATGATGCTAAACCATTAGAAACCTCCCCCATGATCAGTCACCTCCCACCTGACCCCACCTCCAACATTGGGGATTACAATTCAACATGCGATTTGGGCAGGGACACAGATCTGAGCCATATCAACATGTTTACTATAAATAATGACCTTCAATCAGCTTTGCTTTAAAGAAGCAAACTCATGACCTAGATGGTCTTGGTCCTGGGTCTCATTTAGGGACAGACACATAGTATCATAGCTAGATAAAGCTTATCTTCACCAATTTGGTTAAGGATCCTGCTTATTACACCATGTTAGAAGAAACATTAAAAAATATTAAAAATGCAGGCCAGGCATGGTGGCTCATGCCTGTAATCCCAACACTTTGGGAGGCTGAGGTGGGTGGATCCCCTGCGATCGGGAGTTTGAGACCAGCCTGACCAACATGGAGAAACCCCTTCCTACTAAAATACAAAAAATTAGCTGGGCATGGTGGCGGATGCCTGTAATCCCAGCAACTTGGGAGGCTGAGGCAGGAGAATTGCTTAAACCCGGGAGGCAGAGGTTGCAGTGAACCGAGATTGCGCCACCACACTCCAGCCTGGCGCCTGGCGATGGAATGACACTCTGTCTCAAAAAAAAAAAAAAAAAAAAAGAATATTTACAGCAGAATTCAAAACCCAGATATTGCACTATTGCACTTCAGCATGGGCAACAAAAGCAAAACTCCATCTCAAAAAAAAAAAAAAAAAATTAGCTGGGCATGGTGACATGCACCTGCAGTCCCAGCTACTTGGGCAGCTGAGGTGGGAGGATCACTTGAGCCCAGGAGTTCAAGGCTGCAGTGAGCTATGATCTCATCACTGTACTCCAGCCTGGGCAATAGGGTGAGACCCCAACTCTAAAAATATTTTAAAATTTAAAAAAAAAAATGCTTTTAATTTGTGCAGCAGCAATAGAGGCAGTTTAAAAAAAGAATTAAATTTTTTTTTAACTAAAATAATATGAGTAAATATTTACAGCATGCCAGGCATGGTGGCTCACACCTGTAATCCCAGCACTTTGGGAGGCTGAGGTGGGCGGATCACGAGGTCAAGAAATCGAGACCATCCTGGCCAACATGGTGAAACCCTGTCTCTACTAAAAATATAAAAATTAGCTGGGCATGGTGGCACACGCCTGTAGTCCCAGCTACTCAGGAGGCTGAGGCAGGAGAATTACTTGAACCCAGGAGGCAGAGATTGCAGTGAGCCAAGATTACACCACTGCACTTCAGCCCAGCATCTGGCCATGGAACAAGACTCTGTCTCAAAAAAAAAAAAAAAGAATATTTACAGCATAATTCAAAACCCAAAGCCATAAAGGAAAAGACTGTAAATATTAAGATTACAAAAACATTTAAAACTTCTATGCAGCAAAACATCCTATTGGCAACAGTGGGGTAATTCCAGCACTTTGGGAAGCCAAGGCAGAAGGATCACTTGGAGTCAGGAGTTCAAGACCAGCTCGGGCAACCTAATGAGACTCCATCTCTACAAAACAATTTTTAAAAATTATCTGGGTATGGTGACCTATGCCTGTAGTCCTAGCTACTCGAGAGGCTGAGGCAGATGGATTGCTTAAGCCCAGGAGTTCAAGGCCAGCCTGGGCAACATAGTAAGACTCTCTTTCTTAAAGATAAAC
>NW_022436950.1:41881014-41912639 GCF_009761245.1 Sapajus apella
ATACACACACACACACACACACACACACACACACACACACACACATATGTGTGTATGTGTGTGTGTGTGTGTGTGTGTGTGTGTGTGTGTGTGTGTGTATGAAGGGAGGTTTCCAAAGATGGGCAGCAGCAGTGCACTCAGGAACATAAGAGGCAGCATAGCAGAAAGAAGCAGCCAAGTTTTGGAGCCAGGACTGAGTTCTGATTCTGACCCTGCTACTTAATCTTATGAACACTACACAGCTACTTGGAAGCTTGACTTAATTGTATGTGAATTGGGGATGGTAACAAATGTTATTGTTTGGGGATGAAATGAGATTATGTGGGAATGTGTTTAACACAGTTTCCAACGTCTGGTTAGGGGCTCAATGAATTGAAACTATTTTTTTTTAAGTTTGCAAAGAAGTTCTTTTTTATATGGACAACAAGATTATGCTTGGGGAAACAACAGAATAAATACAAGGCATCTTTAAAATTAGTACCCAGAGACATTGAAGTATATTTCCATGTGGTTAGTAAAAAGATTCATCACATCTTGCCAGGTATATTAGGTAGTTCACAGGGTCTCCAAAGGGCCTAGATGGGATGCTAGCAGCCAAGAACAAATCATGCTGTCAAAGTGTCCGCAGAAGACCAGGCTGCTATCACTGCAGGCACAGAATCCGCGAATGGCACACATCTTCAATAAAAGACAGAAGAGAAAGAGATATTTTAAGAATGCTTTTGGGCAGGTATGGTAGCCCATGCCTGTAATCCCAGTACTTTGGGAGGCTGAGGTGGGCAGATCACTTTAGGTCAGGGTTCGAGACCAGCTTGGCCAACATGGTGAAACCCCGTCTCTACTGAAAACAGAAAAATTAGCCAGGCATAGTGGTGGGCACCTGTAATCCCAGCTACTCAGGAGGCTGAGGCAGGAAAATCGCTTGACCCCGGGAGGTGTGGGTGCAGCGAGCCAAGATTGCACCACTGCACTCCAGCCTGGGTGACAGAGTGAGGAAAAAAAAGAGAAGAATTATTTTTAGTTTTTAATGCTGAGGGTCTGAACAAAGGCCTCATCCTGAAATGGAATCCCTGTGATAGGATTCAAGTTTACTCTCTCATCCATTCACTTATATAACAAATGTTTATTGACTCTCAGTCAGATGCTCCGCCAGACACATTCTTGCCCTTATGGAATCAATAGGCTAGCAGAGGAGAAAAATAATAAATGAATGATTATACAAATAATTAGGTCGTATGTCTTTGATGGAAACACTTGTACAGGGATGAGATTTTTGCCAGAAGCACATATAACTGAATAACCTACTATATTTAAGGTCAGGGAAGGTTTCCCTGAGCAAATGATATTTGATAAAATATACTTCTAATAATAGCACGTGTTGGTGGTGTAGGGGCAAAAAGGTAATATCTTTTCCTCACCCAGCACCAGGGTCATGGCAGACACCCCTGTGACAAAAGACAGGTTAGCAAGAGAAAAGCATAAGTAATCTATTTAACAAAGTTTTACATGACACAGGCGTTTTCAAAAATGAAGACCCAAAGAACCAGGGAAAATTGTATTTTTACACTAAGTCTGATGAAATAAGTGGATAGATGTGGTGAAACCTGATTGGACAAAGGGGTATAATCTAATGGTAATAAACTGGGAAACTTAGCAAGACCTGTTTATTCAAATTCTTCTTGGCCTCGCTGTGTAGCATTCCCTCCCCTGGGTATGAAGCAGAACCCCCCTAGAATGAAGGTCCTTTGGTATCTAAGATGTTAAGAAAAAGATAGAATAAAAATAGAATGAAGGTCTTATGACTTACTTACAGGGGAGGTAGATTAGAGAGGGACTTTTCTAGGTTCTGTGTCTTGCTTGGGGAGAGAGTGGTTCTAGGTTTACGACCTGCCTTCAGAGAGAATTCTGGTTTCTACAGCATAGGGGAGAAAGGGACGAGGAGAAAGGAAGGCAGGAGAAAGTCAGAGAGATCTTCATTCTGAATCTCTCCCAGTCTCCTTCCTCTCAAAGTACTCAGTGGTGGCTCATGCCCATAATCCCAGCACTTTGGGGGGCCAAGGTGGGTGGATCACCTGAGGTCAGGAGTTCAAGACCAGCCTGGCCAACATGACAAAATTCCATCTCTACTAAAAATACAAAAATTAGCTGGGCATGGTGGCTTACACAACTATAATCCCAGCTACTCGGGAGGCTGAGGCAGGAGAATCGCTTGAACCTGGGAAGCAAAGGTTGCAGTGAGCTGAGATTGACCACTCCACTCCAGCCTGGGTGACAGATCGAGACTGTCTGAAAAAAAAAAAAAAGTACTCAGTATGCCAAGGCACCAGACTTTGATGTATCATTTTCTGAGCCCCAACAGTGTTGTAAAATTATGAGCTGATCACTTTCACACATGAAGACCTATGATTTTTTCAGGGACCCCAAAAAAGGCTTGAGAGTTATAAAAAATATATACATTGACTCTAAAATATGAAAACTGTAAAATTTTAAATTACATGGCTATATAGTATAACGTATACCAACAGTATTATTCCCGGTCACAGTCACAAAAATGTCATTAATTTAGAAACCAATTTGTAGATTTAACTTTTCTCAATTCACAGGAATTCCAGAGAATATGTAATACAGGTTGAGAGCATCCCTAATCTAAAATCCAAAATGCTCCATCCAAAACTTTTTGAGCAACATGGTGTCACAAGTGGAAAATCCCACATATAAGTACTTCACACACACTTTGCTTCATGCACAAAATTCTTTAAATGTTTTATGAAATTGTCTTCAGGCTATGCATATAAGGTATATATGAAACATAAATTTTGTGTGTAGACGTGGGTCCTACCCCCAAGATACTCTCAATTATCTATATGAAAACATTCCAAATTCTTAAAAAATCTGAAATCCAAAACATTCCTTGTCCCAAGCATTTCAGATAAGAGATACTCAACCTGTATTGATGAGACACCATGGCCAATTGTAAACCAAGTGACCAACAAGAGCTCAATTCTTAAAAACCAATTACCAAAACACCGTTCAATTTTTTTTTTCTTTTTAAAAACAGAGTCTCCCTTTGTCACCCAAACTGGAGTGCAGTGGCACAATCATGGCTCACTGCAGCCTCAACTTTCCTGGGCTCAAGCAATCCTCCCACCTCAGCCTCCTGAGTAGCTAGAACCACAGGTGCACACCACCACGCCCAGCTAATTTTTGTATTTTTGGTAGAGACAGGGTTTTGCCATGTTGCCCAGGCTGGTCTCAAATTCCTGAGCTCAAGAGATCCTCCCACTTAGTCCTCCCAAACTGCTGGGATTATAGGAGTGAGCCACCTTTGCCTGGCTGTGTGTCTTAACGGTCTTAAAATTGTCCAATTTTAGGAAGTAGGGAAGTTCAGGGCAGAGGATCTGAGTGTGCAGAACAGCAAATGGCTGTGTCAGGACTAAGATCAAGGAGCACAGAAGGCTTCTTGTCGGTAGATATAAGGTGCCACAGGCCTTGGGAGGGAGCTATCAATAGAGAACTCACAAGGATGAAAAATTCTTCTGCAGGTCACAGAACATTGGCATTAAGAGATATCTATTCCTTCCCTGGTGTCCATGGGGATGTTAGGAAAAAAAGATAAATTTATTCCTATCAGTTTTCCACTGTTTGGCCTCCCTTTCACCACAACCACCTCATTTCTAAGCCACCCATCTTTCCTTTTTTTCACTCTCCATTCTAATTGTACCTGAGTAATGATTTTGTGAAAGGAAAATAAATCTCCCCCAAATCACTAAGCTGAAGAAAAAAGTGAAGCTGGGAACTCTGTGGGGCAAACCTGCATCCCATTCTATTCCTAAATAAGATAGCTACAATGATTCTTAAAAGCTACCTACCTCCCTGATGATTTGCCCACAAGGAAATTCACTGTGGACAAAGGACAGGCAGAACTCTAAGTCATCCGTCTGCTCACGTGAGACATACACCTATTTTATTGCTTCCTTTGCCCTATCATTTCGCTAAACCAGATTACTTCCTTTGCCCTATCATTTCACTAAGACAGACTAAGGCATTAGTGATTATTCCTGTAAATCATGCATTGAGTTAAAGGCTAATCAGAAACTCAAAATAATGTAACTGTTAGGCTGGGCAAGGTGGCGTACTCCTATAATCCCAGCCCTTTGGGAGGCCAAGGTGGGTGGATCACCTGTGGTCAGGAGTTCGAGACCAGCCTGACTAATATGGTGAAATACCGTATCTATTAAAAATACAAAAATTAGCCAGGCATGGTGGTGCGCACCTGTAGTCCCAGCTACTTGGGAGGCTGAGACAGGAGAATTGCTTGAACTCAGGAAGCAGAGGTTGCAGTGAGCTGAAATCCTGCCACTGCACTCCAGTCTGGGCGACAGAGCGAGACTCCATCTCAAAAAATAAAAATAAAAAAGGAATGCAACTGTTTGTCTCTTATCCACCTCTGATGACCTGGAAGTCCTCTCCCCACTTCGGGTTGTTCCCCCTTTCCAGACCGAACCAATATACATCTTACAAATATTGATTGATATGTCTCCCTAAAATGTTTAAAACCAAGCTATGCCCCCCACCACCTTGGGCACGTGTCATTAGGACCTCCTAAGGCTGGGTCACAGACGTGTCTTTAACCTTGGCAAAATAAACTTTATAAATGGACCGAGACCTGGCCCGGCGCGGTGGCTCACACCTGTAATCCTGGCACATTGGGAGGCCAACACAGGCGGATTGCTTGAGGTCAGGAGTTCGAGACCAGCCTGGCCAACATGGTGAAACCCTGTGTCTACTAAAAATACAAAAATTAGCCAGGCATGGTGATGTATGCCTCTAATTCCAGCTACTCGAGAGGCTGAGGCAATAGAATCACTTGAACTTGGGAGGTGGAAGTTGCAGTGAGCCAAGATCGCATTACTGCACTCCAGCCTGCACTACAGAGCAAGACTCTATCTTAAAAATAAAAAAGTAGGCTGAGACCTGTTTCAGACATTCGGGGTTCACAATTTTTTATTTCCATGTGAGTACATCATGAACTCTAGGGTACTTGCGAGGCCTTGAATGTTTACTTGCAAATCACTGGAGTCTGATGATTGGCAGAGGAAATGATGCCTTGGACTTAGAGGGCCTTGACAGTAGAAGGGCACACTCCAAAAGCCCCATATCAAAATTCCTAAGGATCTGATAGAGATGAGTTGTGCAAAACTGGATTTAACAGTAAATGTAGTTATATTGGCTTATGATAAAAAATAGCCATCAGGGCCAGGCGCGGTGGCTCACGCCTATAATCCCAGCACTTTGGGAAGCTGAGGCGGGTGGATCACCAGGTCAGAAGTTCGAGACCAGCCTGACCAACATGGTGAAACCCCATCTCTACTAAAACTACCAAAAAATTAGCCAAGCGTGTTGGTACACGCCTGTAATCTCAGCTACTCGTGAGGCTGAGGCAGGAGAATCACTTGAACCTGAGAAGCAGAGGTTGCAGTGAGCAGAGACCACACCATGGCATTTTAACCTGGGCAACAGAGCGAGATCCTGTCTCAAAATAAATAAATAAATAAACTGTAAATTGTAAGATATTACACATTTCCTTAGAGAGAAATTAAAAACTTATAAAGATGTACTTTTTCATAATGTACTTCTTTCCTTTCAAAGTCATGAACATCACATTTCTTCTCCATTAGTCTCAGTTCTAGCTTCTAAAAGGCTGTCCTGTTTACACAGCTGTTAACTAAAATTTCTTTTCTAATATGCTTCCAAGATGATTAATAAAATCTTTAAAGTACTTCATTTACTTACCTGTCAAGATAGATGCAAATATATTATCAAAGAAAATGCTTTTTTTTTGGAGACAGAGTCTTGTTCTGTCACCAGGCTGGAGTGCAGTGGCACAATCTTGGTTCACTGCAACTTCTGCCTCCTGGGTTCAAGCGATTCTTCCGCCTCAGCCTCCCGAGTAGCTAGGACCACAGGTGAGTGCCACCATGCCCG
This sequence comes from Sapajus apella, assembly GCF_009761245.1. Lineage (NCBI taxonomy): Eukaryota > Metazoa > Chordata > Mammalia > Primates > Cebidae > Sapajus > Sapajus apella. The sequence goes on from NW_022436950.1 coordinate 41,887,000, forward strand.
GCTAATTTTTGTATTTTTAGTAGAGACAAAATGGTGTTTCACCATTTTGGCCAGGATGGTCTTGATCTCTTGACCTTGTGATCTGCCCACCTCGGCCTCCCAAAGTGCTAGGATTACAGGCGTGAGCCACCTCACCCGGCCCCAGAAAATGCTTTTTGAAAAGAGAAACCATTCGTTAAATAGAATGGCATCTGCACTAAGTTAACAATTTCTTGATTTAGTCACTCACTCAGCTGGATCTAGACTAATAGACTAAATTTTTGCTGGGTAATGATTTGAAATTTCATATTTTATATTAAATCATTTGATGCATAAGAGAAGGACCAAGTGATAACAACAGCAATGTGCAATTCTGACTAAAGGTGCACATTTGGATCCAACTTAAGAAATCATCAGGTTAGTGTAGGAAGCCCTGGGGAAGAATGGGTACATTGTGAAGCTTCTGGCATACTTGTAAAACAGCTAGTGAAAGCTAAAGGCAGGTGGGATTTTAGCCAGTTGACAACTGGCCTATTTTTAATTTAGAATTGTAAACAGGAGAAGGGGCCATTTTATAATCAACCAAAATCACAGTAGTGATTAAGAGACTTCTGGGAGTAAATCGGGGGTTTTAGAAGTCCCCAAATATCCCTACTATTTAGCATACTATAGCATGCTGCTATACCGAATATTCTAATCCGTGAAAAGATTTCATGCAGCTCCCAAACTCTAACCTACTCCCACAGACTCAGACAATGACTACAATGTTAAACTCTGGCCCCAGGAAGCATTTTTGGTTCTCACTAGAGAATCTTATCATTTACTGTTGGGACAGATCATAGGATTTAGTTAAAATGCAACTTAACTTCATATCCTAAATTTCCCAGTGACTTCCAGAACTAGTAGCATATCAGAGTCACCTGGGAAACTAAAAACTCGGAATCAGATCCTCCCATTCTCAAAGCAGTTTCCAAGGTGGAGTCCAGGAATCTAGTTTTAAACTCTCCCTTTTGTTTTTTGATGTACAAAAAGACTTGGAAAACTTTCTCCCACCTCATTTTCTTCCATCTCTCCTAAACTCTGTCTTTCATAAACTGGCAAGCAACATCACTGAACCACATCAGCAATGTGGTCTTATGCATCAACTAAAAGATCATATTGTCCAGAAATAAATCCATGCATATGCAGTTAACTTATCTTCAACAAGGTTGCCAAGAATACACAAAAGGGAAAAGGTAGTCTCTTCACTACATGGTGGTGGAAAAACTGGATATCCACATGCAAAAGATTGAAACTGGACTCTTACACCATACACAAAAATCAACTCAAAATGGATTAAAGACTTCAAAGTAAGACTCAAAAGCATAAAATTCCTACAAGAAAACACACGGGAAACCTTCATGACATTGGTCGTGGCAATTTCACGCATATGACATCAAAAGCACATGCAATAAAAACAAAAAACAATTGGGATTACCTCAAACTAAAATGTTCCCACACAGGAAAGGAAACAACAGTGTAAAAGGTAACCAAGGAAATGGGAGAAGCTATTTGCAATCGTATCTCTAATAAGAGGTTAACCTCTAAAATATATAAGGAACTCCTCCAACTAAATAGTAAAATAACTAACAGCCCAATTAAAAAACAGGTTAAAGACTTGAATAGACATTTCTCCAAAGAAGACATACAAATAGCTAACAGGTAAATGAAACAATATTCAATGTCATCAGTGAAACACAAATAAAAACCACAGTAAGGGCTGGAGCAGTGGCTCATGCCTGTAATCCAAGCACTTTGTGGGGCCGAGGCGGGAGGATCACTTGAGCTCAGGAGTTCGAGACCAGCCTGGGCAACATAGTGAGACCTCATCTCTAACATTAAATTTAAAATTAAAAAAATTTAGAAAAAGAAAAGAACACAATAAGATATCACCTCACACCTGTCAGGTTGGCTGTTAACAAAAAACAAAAGTATTATGGAGGACATGGAGAAATTGGAACCCTTGGATGCTGTTGGTGGGAATGCAAACTGGCGCAAAGTGGATGCTGTTGGTGGGAATGCAAAGCTTCCATGAAAAACAGTATGAAGTTTCCTCAGAAAATTATAGAACTACCATGTGATCCAATAATCCCACTTCTGGGTATGTATACAAAAGAATTGATGTCAGGATCTTGAAGACGTATTAACACTCCTATTTAACACAACATTTGTTTGGCTTCATTCATCTGTCAACGAATAAAGAAATGTGATATATACACACAATATAGTATTATTCAGCCTTTAAAAAAGAAAATTCTTGGTCGGGCATGGTGACTCACACCTGTAATGCCAGCACAGCACTCTAGGAGGTCAAAGGGGGAGGATCGCTGGAGCCTAGCAGACCAAGAACAGCCTGGGCGACATGGTGAGGCCCCATCTTTACAAAAAATTAAGAAGTTAGCTGAGGCTGTGGTCTCAGCTACTGGGCTGAGGCTGAAGAGACTGAGGTGAGAGGATTGGTTGAGCCCAGGAGGTTGAGGCTGCAATGAGCTATGACTGTCAATGCACTCCAACCTGGGCAACAGAATGAGACCCCGTCTCACAAAACAAAAACAGGAAATTCTCCAATATACTACAAGATAGATGAAGCTTGAGAACATTATGCTAAGTAAAATAAGCCAATCACAGAAAGACAAATACTGTATGAATTCACTTATATGAAGTATCTAAAATGGTCAAATTGGTCAGTCACGGTGGCTCATACCTATAATCCCAGCACTTTGGGAGGCTGAGGCGGGTGGATCACCTGAGGTCAGGGGTTCAACAGCAGCCTGGCCAACAAGGCGAAACCCTGGCCAACAAGGCGAAATCTCTACTAAAAATACAAAATTAGCTGTACATGGTGGTACATGCCTGTGCATGGTGGGACAGGAGAATCACTTGAACTTGGGAGGCAGAGGATGCAGTGAGTCAAGTTTGTTCCACTACATTCCAGCCTGGGCAACAAGAGCAAAACTCTTGCCTCAAAAAATAAATAAAATGGACAAATTCATAAAATCAAAGGTTACTAATCAATGCACATACAAGTCAAACAAGATGAATAAACTCTAGAGATCTGCTGTACAACATTATATCTATAGTCAACAATAATGCATTGTACAAACATTTGTTGAGAGTGTATCTCATGTTAAGTGTTCTTACCACAATAAATTTTTTTTAAAAAGATCATACCAAGAACTTAGTTATATATAAATGGATCAATACAAGGAGGATGTAGCAAATGGTAACCTGCAGAAAATGATCCCGAATTCAACTTTTTCAATAAGAGACTTAAATGATGCCTGTGGTTGAGAGACACGAAGAAATGGATAACAGGCAGGAAATAAAAAGTCCCACTGAGTAAAAATTAAGTCCATAGCATGAGCTATGAGATTAACAATGTAAATTTGTGTTTTTTTGTTTTGTTTTGTTTGAGACAGAGTCTCGCACTGTCACCCAGGCTGGAGTGCAGTGGCACAATCTTCGCTCACTGCAACCTCCACCTCCTGGGTTCAAGCAATTCTCCTGCCTCGGCCTCCCAAGTAACTAAAATTACAGGCACGTGCCACCACACCCAGCTAATTTTTATTTTTATTTAATAGAGAAGGGGGTTTTGCCATGTTACCCTGGCTGGTCTTGAACCCCTGACCTCAGATGATCCACCTGCCCCAGTCTCCCAAAGTGCTGGGATTACAGGCGAGAGCCACCGCGCCTGGCCTAACAATGTACATTTCACCAAGGCGGGTGGATCACTTGAGATCAGGAGTTTGAGACCAGCCTGGCCAACAAGATGAAACCCCATCTCTGCTAAAAATACAAAAGTTAGCCAGGCATGGTGGCTGTACTACCAGCTACTCAAGAGGCTGAAGCAAGAGAATCGCTTGAACCCCGGAGGTAGAGGTTGCAGTGAGCCAAGATCATGCCACTGCACCCCAGGTGACAGAGCAAGACCCTGTCTAAAAAAAACCAAAACAAAACAAAAAGTAAATTTGAGGATTGCTTTGTAGATTGAATAAAGGCCCCCAAAACGTCCATGTCCTAATCTCTGGAACTTGCATGGTATTTTATATGGTGAAAGGGACTTTGCAAAAGTACTTAAGAATTTTGAGATTCGGAGATTATCCAAGTGGGCCCAATGATGTAATCACAAGTGTCCTTGTAAGAGGAAGGCAGAAGGAAATACCATCACAGAAGGAAAAGCAGTGTGATAATGGACATAGGGACTCAAATTATTATGCTGGCAGCCACCAGAAGCTAAAAGAAGCAAGAAAAGAATTCTCCCCTGGAACCTCTAGAAGGAACCAGGAATTGTATCTTAGCCCAGTAAAGCTAATTTTGAACTCTGAACTCAGAAAGTATGACAAAATACATTTATATTGTTTTAATCCACTAAATTTGTGATTTACTGTAACAGCCATAGGAAACGAATACAATTATTGACATGGTATCTCAACATTGTCAGAATCCAAGATCTGCCATCCGTTTCATAAAATGCTTTAAAAAGCACCAAAGATTTAAAAAGTGGTTTAAAGGTTACCAAAATCAAGGCAAGCATATATATTCTCTATGTATACATATCTGGTTTTAAAAATACAATGGCATCTTTCAGGGCAGGTAACCAGGGACTTATTCTCAAAAATCAAAAAGATCCTACTGAGATATGGGCATCGGTGAAGGGGTATCTCATTTGCTATTGCCATAATGACTATACCCACGATTACTTCCTCATCTCTGGAGTTCCCTTGTTCCTTTATCAACTCCCCTCAATCTAACTCTGACAGAGGTGAGGGGAAAATACAAGGATGGAATCCTATTATTCTTGATTTAATCTCTTACTTTTAAAACAAGGAATAAGTCTTTTTTTTTTTTTTTAAAGAAACCTAGCATTTTCTTGTAGACACTCATGCTAAGGAAAACCAAAAATATTTATTTTTTGAGGCAAGGTCTCACTTTGTCATGCAAGTTGGAGTGTAGTGGCACACCCATAGCTCACTGCGGCCTTAAACTACTGGGCTCAAGTAATCCCCGCCAAACCCCTGCCTCAGCCTCCCTAGTAGCTAGGACCACTGGTGTGCACCACCATACTCAGTTAATTTTTTATTTTGTATAGACAAAAATTGGGGTCTCACTATATTGCACAGACTGGCTCAAACGCCTGGCCTTAAGCAATCCTCTGGCCTCAGCCTCCCAAAATGCTGACGTTACAGATGTGAGCCACTGTGCCTAGTCACCAAAAATATTTAAAATCAGCAAATACTTGTAGAGATACAGAGAATTATTTTACATATAGCATTATTGCATGAGCATGTTCCTCTGACACACAAAAAAGGCAGAGATAATACTATAACCTGTAACATTAACTAGAATTTTTAAGTAAATATTTTTCATTGTTATATAAGATACAGGTGGCTCTCATGAGGTCCACCCAAAATAAAATAATAAATACACTATTTGGCCGCGCGTGGTGGCTCATACCTGTAATCCCAATACTTTGGAAGGCCAAGGCTGGCAGACCACCCAAGGTCAGGAGTTCGAGATCAGCCTGACCAAAATGGTGAAACTCTGTCTCTACCAAAAATACAAAATTTAGTCAGGTGTGGTGGTGCAGGCCTGTACTCCCAGCTACTTGGAAGACTGAGGCAGGAAAATCGCTTAAACTTGGGAGGAAGTGGTTAAGGTGTGCGGAGATCACACCACTGCACTCCAGCCTGGTGACAAAGTGAGGCTCCATCTCAAAAAATAAAATAAAATAAATATACACTATTTATGGAATTACAAACTGCTTTTAACAAGGTTTATAGGACAAATCCAAATCAACATATCGTGATCTTAAGAAAAAAGTTTGCTAGTTTTAAATATTGATGTCACAGTTAATCCTAGAATCACTGTCACTCAGTTGACATACTTCACGGATTTAAGTTCAGTTTATCAATGTTTGTTTGTTTGTTTTTTGAGATGGAGTGTTACTCTTGCCCAGGCTGGAGTGCAGTGGCACAATCTTGTCTCACTGCAACCTCTGCCTCCTGGGTTCAAGTGATTCTTGTATCTCAGCCTCCCGAGTAGCGGGGATTACAGGTGTGCACCACCAGTCACAGCTAATTTTTGTTATTTTTAGTAGAGACAGGGTTTCACCAAGTTGGCCAGGCTGGTCTCAAACTCCTGACCTCCGGTGATTTGCCAGCCTCAGCCTCCCAAAGTGCTGGGATTACAGGTATGAGCCACTGCACTTGGCCAATGTTTTTATCTTTTGCAAATTTAGGTTAATACAAAAATTTAGTACTCTCTTTGCTTAATTACATAAGGTGCTCACCCTTGATATGAAGGTTTATGTACTATTTAAAAATTAAAAAATGGAGGCTGGGTGCTGTGGCTCATGTCTGTAATCCCAGCACTTTGGGAGGTGGAGCCAGGCTGATCACTTGAGGTCAGGAGTTCAAGACCAGCCTGGCCAATATGATGAAATCCCATCTCTACTAAAAATATAAAAATTAGCTGGGTGTAGTGATGCACACCTGTAGTCCCAGCTAATTAGGAGGCTGAGGCTGGAGAATCACTTGAACCTGGGAGGCAAAGGTTTCAATGAGCCAATATTGTACCACTGTACTCCAGCCTGAGTGACAGAGCAAGACTCTAAAAAAAAAAAAAAAAAAAGGAAAAGCAGAAAAATCATACAAATGAAGAGTAAGGCTCCACAATAACCCTATTATTAGAAAGGTAATCTAACCCTCTAGGGGATTCACTTGGTAGCTTTCCAGTTTTATAGTGTACTCTACACTAATAATGTGTATTTTTTCAGGAAACAGATATGAATGTTCTGATCATCTCAAATAAACTGCTAAGCATGTTGCACAAATACCTACGTATTGTTGTTTTCGTTTTTGAGATGGAGTCTCACTCTGTTACCCAGCCTGGAGTGCAGTGGCACAATCTTGGCTCACTGCAACCTCCATCTCCCAGGTTCAAGCGATTCTTCTGCCTTAGCCTCCCGTGTAGCTGGGATTACAGGTGTGAGCCACCACACTTGGCTAACTTTTATGTTTTTTTAGTAGAAATGGGGTTTCACCACATTGGCTAGGCTGGTCTTGAACTCCCTGCCTCAAGTGATCTGCCCACCTTAGCCTCCCCAAGTGCTGGGATTACAGGCATGAGCCACCCTGCCTGGCCCATATGTATTATCTGTTTAGTTAACAATGAGATAGTTAAAGAAATAAAAATCAATGACTTTTACTAAAATATTTGCATAGCATGGAAGAACTACACAAAGAAATCTTTAGCACATTCAAGAAGTATTCACAAAATAAAGTATAAAAAATTTAAAATTTAGCTGCTCAAAAAAGATATCATATAGGCAGTAGGGCAAAGTACTCATGTAAAAAAATTAGTTCTACAATTACAGTGAATTTGACATCAACCAGTAAATGTGTTTATAACTGTAACACAGTCCTTATTAACAATGTTAAGAAATCAAAGATTTCTAATTGTATTCTGATAGTAAAAGTTGTTAAGTCATCAAGAATTGAACTCAGAAACTGTTGCAGAAATTCAAATTTGACTTCTCAAGTCAGAGAAAAGGCAAAGTATATACACAAAATAACTTACTTACAGGAACATAAATAACTAAAAGTTAGCTACTTTCTCAGACATGACAGGAGAAAAAGAATGAATTGACTATATGATCTTTTAAGCCTAATTTTGCCTTAGATCTATATAGGGTAATTCAAACAAAAAGTGGAGCCTAACCTCACTATCACAGAACTGTGAATTCTCCATTTTCCCTCTCAGAACACTTAGTTTATAAATCAATGGTTTGGCAGGCTCATTAATTTAATAGTATTTATGTACAATAAGTACATTTTCAAAATTCTGAAAACAGTATTAAGGAAAAACAGGAACTGTTTCATTTAGGTCTTACCTAGTACAGTGAATCAACTTCACAGTGCAATGAGTAAGATACCAACATGAATACAAAAGCAAGACTACAAACTGATTATTTTCTTTTGGAGATTTTATGATCAATTCCAAATATACAGTACAGGGAAGATGAAATGAATAAGAAAAAAAAATCATATTTAATTCCCCATCAACACTAAGCCATATTATTCAAAATGTGTTTCAAAATACTTAGCCAGATCACCAAATCTCAGTCACTACTTTAGTTTAAATATTCACTAAGATAAGCAACAGAAATCCATTGTGAGACAGCATCTAGAGAGAACAGCTATACTGTTATATATAATTTATTAACTTAGTAGTTTTAGTCTCTCAATATTTAGCAAGTTTGTTTAAAAATTACCATTCCCATTGGTTTATAGTGACATTAATATAAGTCCATAATTTCAAAGTCAACATTCCTTTCACTGTGAACATAAGACTTCTTAAAAGATAGTTGTGGGTTGGGGAACAGTAATGAGTATGGCTGGTGGGCACTGTTCAAAGCCAGAAAGACTGGCAGGCTTAGAAATGCATACACTATATATACACACACTCTCAGTACACTACTGTTCCCCACATTTTTGCGGTCCATTCTTGTCTCAAAATCTGGTATGAATCATTTCCTTAAATTTGAAAAACAAGATGAATACATTTTAATCTTCATTTCAAAATAACCCTTTTAAATGAAAAAGAAGTTCCTCATGTTTGTTAAATCCATTCAAAAGTTGGATTTAAATACTTTCTTCACAACATGTACAATTTTTTTCACTCTTAGTGCCTCATTACAATCAGTTTGGCAGTAAGACCTCCAGTGCTTTATCAAAAATGGCATTCAATAGATTATAAGATTGTTAAATCTGCATTTGAATCATTCTTACCACAATGAATTATAACAAAGTCCAAAAAATGTATGACTATTCATCAACACCCTTGGAACCTATCAATTATTGCAAATAATCTCACACGTGCATATAATTCAAACATAATCTTTGTGGGGAGGGGGTATAAAATAAATACTACAGTATTTCTTCCATTCTATTTAATGCTGCCTAGCTGGTAAAATGAAAGATTAATATTACTAACAGGAAGAGTCAAACTATTTTAAGGACTGTTTTCTAAGTAGAACAATTTTGCAAAACAAAGATAAGCAAGAGCCTATGCAAATACATTTTCTTGTAGTGTAATGTAATTGCTAATATGAGGTATAATCTGTAAGCAATTAATACAAATATAAATAGGTATAAGCCACCACTAACTCACAGTCTGGTGAAAAGCTTCTCAGCTAAAGTAGTTTGAGGATAAGGTTAAGGGAAATGAGAAGGGGTGGACAGGGCAGGTTTCCAGTGGGAACATCATTTACGTGCCTTATCATTATCATAATCCTGTATGTACCAGTCCATTGTTGCAGAAAGGTAAATCCTTTCCAAGTACGTTATACTTTATGTAGCACAGTAAAATTATCTAAGTCTTACTAATGCTTCATTTGCATCTGTATTAAGATATACACATAATTATATATGCATATCAAAAACTATAAACAGAATTTTAAAACACTTTTAATCTCATTTGGGGAAAGTTAACAGGTAAGACAAAACTATGTACTATAGAATTTTTTAGGATATCTAAACTCAGGGTAAAACCAAAGGAAAGCATTTATAACTCTTTAGTAAATGGCTTGTGTGAAACCTCAAGCTCTCATTTCTTTTTTTACAGATAGGTTTGTTCGATGAGGATTGTGATCCAATGATTGTTTAGCAGCAATTTTACCAAACTGTAAATTCTTTTATTAACAGGCATTATAAACAGATAATACTAATCTTATTTAAAAACCGTGAGTGCCACACTGGTGAATATACAGCTTATGAATAACTTAAAAAGTATTTCCCATTTTAAAAGGCAAACCCAGCATACAAAAACCTATACTAAACAAAGAAGCTATAATATGGATACATGATTGATGTGTCTAAAATGATATATACAGTACATAATTAATGTTAATTATGTGATCAGTACATTTTTCCATATGATTCCCTTCATGCTTCACTTTCCCCAGAAACTGAATTCTGTACTTCCTCTTCTAAAATTGGTACAATCAGGTTATCCTTGGACATCAAATTATATTTCATCACAAATTTAGTAAACCGATGACACAAAAATGTTTCATTCTGTAGAGAGGAAGAAAAAAATGTTCTTTTAATATACTATCCCAACCAAAAGACTAGAAATATCATCAATATATATTATTGTCATTCTGATAAGAATGTATTGAGATAATTAGTGAAATATACTTACTTCATATTCATCAAATATCTGCCGATGATGAAAATAAGCATGTGAAAATATTCTGTAAATCCTACGGCATACTGATCCTAGTTTCGCTACAGATGATTCCTTTATGCTAACCCTAGAAGTAGAAAAGAAATCACAGAGAATTTTCTCAGTTTACAAGTTGTGGAAACTGACACCTAGGGAAAATAAGTGACGACTCCAAGGTCACACTGAGATGCCTGGAGCCCCTGCTCCTCGCTTCTGGCCCAGTGTTCTTTCCACCTAACCACAGTGGCTAAGTTAAATACAGTTTTGAAACTTTGTAACAGTTTAATGCAGTTAGAATAAATCCTTGACTATTCAAAATTTACTAAAACATCTGTTTCCAACATTAATACATTGTCCACTAGAGGCAATTAAAACTCCTGAAAGGAATTATTGTTTTATACTACAGAAGTAGATTATTCTTCCTTTTTTTTTTTTTTTTTTTTTTAAGAAATTAAGGCCAGGTGTGGTGGCTCACACCCATAATCCCAGCACTCTGAGAGGTCAAGGCAGGTGGATCACCTGATGTCAGGAGTTCGAGACCAGCCTGGTCAACATGGTGGAACCCTGTCTCTACTAAAAAATACAAAAATGAGCCAGGCATGGTGGTGGGAGCCTCTTATCCCAGCTACTCATGAGGCTGAGGCAGGAGAATCACTTGAACCCAAGAGGCAGAGGTTGCAGTGAGCTGAGATTGCATCACTGCACTTCAGCCTGGGTGAGCAAGACTCCATATAAAAAAAAGAGAGAGAGAGAAATTGTTAATATTGTCTGCATATTTCTGATATTCTTTTTTAAAATATGTATATACAAAATATTGAGGCCAAAAGTCAGTAATTTTCTTAACATATTTCATATGAACTCTTTGAAGCTAATCATACTTAGGGGGAAAAACATCCCTAAATCTATCCATCTGGTAACAAATAACCTTATTAAAATAAAAGGCAGTCATAAACTTCACTGATAATATATTACATGTACAGACTTCCCAGATCTTAAAATTCAATGAGCAAGGAAATGGAATCCTTCAGAAACAAGTAATTCAACTTAGAAAAGTCTGCTCTTTAGGCATGCTACATAAAGGGAGGCTAAGTCTATCATTGAGATTCAAGTGATCAAGTATGTAAATATCCAAACTCTAAAGCATAAGAGGGAGAGCTCTGCAGAATGACACACAGCAACAGGTACTAGCCTTAGATCGAAATGGCCTTGAGCTTTGAGAGCCAAGTGCTGCTGTTCAACCACAGTCCTAATTTCAAAACTTGAATAATTTGAACAAGCCAAAATACAAGAGCTAAAAAAAATACAATAATGCATTAACAAGCAAACTAATTTTACTTTTAAAATACCAATCTTGATGGGTGCGGTGGCTCACGCCTGTAATCCCAGCACTTTGGGAGGCCCAGGAGGGCGGATCACCTGAGGTCAGGAGTTTGAGACCAGACTGACCAACATGGAGAAACCTCATCTCTAATAAAAATACAAAATTAGCCAGGCGTAGTATTGCATGCCTGTAATCCCAGCTACTTGGGAGTCTGAGGCAGCAGAATCGCTTGAATCCGGGAGACAGAGGTTGTGGTGACCCGAGACTGCCATTGCACTCTAGCCTGAGCAACAAGAAGGAAACTTCGTCTCAAAAAAATAAATATAAAATACCAATCATATAAATTAAATCTAAAATGTTTAACACTACATTTAAAAGTTGCAATTACCTGCTGGGAAAATATTTATTGCTATTCAGAAGACATGCAGCACCATCAAGTGTGTGTCTAGTGTAGTCAATAGCAGGACACTACAAAAGAAAGAACAGAGAAATGCATCAACAAAGAGCTCTCTCTTAGGTTATATTCATTATATGGGTATACCTTATTCCAAAGACATAAGCGTGTTCTAAGAATAAAGTTCCTTACAATTTCAGAATCCCCGTAAAATACAATGTTACATTAATAAGGTTTATTATCCCCATGAATTATATCACAATTCTAGATGATACAAAAACCAGTCTCCCAGTTTTATTCCCAACATCGTTACCTAAGAAGAAAATAACAATTAACAGATGATAAGAATTCTGATTTATCTCTTTTTTTTGAAACAGGGTCTCACTGTCACCCAGGCTGAAGTGCAGTGGCATGATCATGGCTTACTGCAGCCTCTACCTTCCGGACTCAAGTGATCCTCCCACCTCAGCCTCCCAAATAGGTGGAACTATAGGCATCTGCCATCATGCCTGGCTAAGTTTTAAATTTTTTTGTAGAGACAGGGTCTCACTATGTTGCCCAACCTGGTCTTGAACTCCTGGGCTCACGCAATCCTCCTGCCTTGGTCTCCCAGAGTGCTAAAATAACAGGCATGAGCCACTGCACCTGGCTGAATCCCTGATTAATCCAACCCTTTCCCTTTACAAATGAGGAAACTGAGGTTCTGCATGGTCAATGACTTATGCAAGATCATACAAGTAGGAAGAAGGACTCAAATTCAATAACCCAAATATACTGATTCCTATCATTTATTTTACCAAGCAGCACAGATGCTTCCTTTCCTTCACAAGTATCTCCAGGGATGCCTTCTTATATCCTACACAATATCCCTCATTATGTCCCTCACATTCTATTACCAATCTAGCAGCCCTCTAAAGAACTTTTCTCTCAAATCACCTTTGAATTTTAACATGAAATACCAAAGTTTCTTTATATTTTAACAAATCTGACTTATTCTGTTCCATTTATCAGAAACAATGAGAAAAAGTAACAATAAAACACTGTCTCATGGCAACTCAGTAAATTTATTAAAGGAAAAATAAAACTGCAAAGTAATTTTCCTCATCCAGTCCTGAGGGCAGCCAGGGAGCAGTATCAAGGGGAAGGCAGTCTAGAAACAAATCAGGTAGTCAACCAGAAGGAAAAAACAACTAGAGGAAGGAGTAACAATGACTCTAGCTAAATGACTCTACCCAGTAATTATTTTTCAAGTTTGAGACTGAAGCTGTTACTGAGAAATATAGTTTAACCAGCCGGGTGCAGTGGCTCATGCCTGTAATCCCAGAACTTTGGGAGGCCAAGGCAGGCAGATCACAAGGTCAAGCGATTGAGACCATCCTGGCCAACATGGTGAAACTCTGTCTCTACTAAAAATACAAAAATCAGCTGGGCATGGTGGTACGTGCCTGTAATCCCAGCTACTCAAGAGGCTGAGGCAAAAGCATCACTTGAACTCAGGAGGCAGAGGTTGCAGTGAGCCGAGATTGCACCACTGCACTCCAGGCTGGCAACGGAGCGAGACTCTGTCTCAAAAATAAATAAATAAATAATACAGTTTAATAACTACTAAATATGGCTTAGTGCCATGGCACTAAAAAATTATCTAATAAAAAAGTATTTTTCTAACAATATATCCATAGGAATTTTTTATTAGTGGAATCACTGCCAAAAACAGTACCATGAGCAATATTTACTGAAAAAACTACCCTTCTCCATATATATGACCACAGATGGGTTGGTCAAAACAAATATCTGTGTTTCTCATATTTGTCATTTGGGTAAACCATTGAACAAATTTACAACCTTTAAACCAGAACCATCAACAAAAAAACAAGCAGACCCTTGAACAACACAGGTTTGAACTGCGTAAATGTATTTATGCTCAGATTTTCCCAGAGACAGCAAGACCAACCCCACTTCTTTCTCCTCCTCCTCAGCCTACTCAACCACGTAAACACAACGAGGAAGAACTTTATAATGATCCACTTAATGAACAGCAAATATATTTTCTCTTTCTTATGATTTTCTTTCTTTTTTTTTTTTTTTTTTAAAGAAATATGGTCTCACTATGTTGACCAGGCTGGTCTCAAACTCCTGGCCTCAAGCAATCCTCCCATTTCAGCCTCCCCAAAGTGCTGGGATTATAGGCATAAGCCACCATGCCCAGCTCCTTATGACTTTCTGAGTAACATTTTCTTTTCTCTCGCTTACTTCATTTTAATACAGTATATAATACATACAACATACAAGATGTATGTGAATTGACTATTATTGGCAAGGCTTCCAGTCAACAGCAGGCTATTAGTAATTAAGTCTTGGAGAAGTGAAAAGTTATACTCAGATTTTCAACTGCACAGAGGGTTGGCACCCCAATCCTTGAGTTGTTCAAGGGTCAACAGTTATGATGCTAGCCATACATTTAACTTTAAATTTTCTAGGCCTAGTGTAGTGGCTCACACGGTACTTTCAGCACTTTGAGAGGCGAAAGCAGGAAGATCACTTAAGCCCAGGAGTTCAAGACCAGTGTGGGCAGCACAGGGAGATGCCCCTATCCCTACAAAATAATTGAAAAATTAGCCAAGCAAGGTGACACATGACGGTAGTCCCAGTTACTAAGGAGGCTGAGGCAGGAGGATCACTTGAGCACAAGTCACTTGAGGTCAAGGCTGCAATAAGGCAAGATCATGCCACTGCATTCTAGCTTGGTTAAGAGAGTAAGATTCCATCTCAAAAAACTAATTAATTAACTTTCTAAGAGATACATTAAAAAGGTAAAATGAGGCCGGGCATGGTGGCTCATGCCTGTAATCCCAGCACTTTGGGAGGCCGAGGCGGGCAGATCATGAGGTTAGGAGTTCAAGACCAGCCTGGCTAACATGGTGAAACTCCATGTCTACTAAAAATACCAAAAAAAATTAGCCAAGCATGGTGGCACACGCCTGTAATCCTAGCTACTCAGGAGAATTGCTTGAACTCAGGAGGCGGAGGTTGCAATGAGATGAAATTATGCCACTGCACTCTAGCCTGGGCGACAGAGTGACACGTCATCTCAGACTAAAAAAAAAAAAAAGGTAAAATAAAAGAGGTAAAATTAATTTTAATAACGTAGTTTCTTTGCCCCACTATATCCAAACTATTACCATTTCAGCAGGTAACTGACATAAAATTATTAATGGGCTACTTTTTGTCTTTTAAATTAAGATATAACTGATACAACTAAAACTTACTCTTAAAAATTGAGCAGTTCCAATCGGGCGTGATGGCTCACACCTGTAATCCCAGAACTTTGGGAGGCCGAAGCGGGCAGATCACCTGAGGTCAGGAGTTTGAGACCACCCTGGCCAGTATGGTGAAATTCCATCTCTACTAAAAATACAAAGTTAACCACGCATGGTGGCCCATGCCTGTAATCCCAGCTACTCAGGAGGCTGATGCAGGAGAATCACTTGAACCCAGAAGGCGGAGGTTGCAGTGAGCCAAGATCGTGCCATTGCACTCCAGCCTGGGCAACAAGAGAGAAACTCTGTCTCTAAATAAATAAATAAAAACTCAGTAGTTTCTAGTACATTCACAAAATTGTGCAACCATTACCACTAAATTCCAGAACATTTCATCATCCCCCCAAAAAAACCCTGAACCAATTAGTAGTCACTTCCCATTCTCTCCTTCCCCTAGCCCTAAGCAACAACTAGTTTCTGTCTCATAGGATTTACCTATTCTGAATATTTTATTAAAATGAAATAATATAATAAGTGGTGTTTTGTGTCTGGCTTTTATTAGTTTTCAAGGCTCATTCATGGTGTAGCATGAATCAGTACTTTATTCCTTTTTTTTTTTTTTTTTTTGAAAATTTTTGGTTTGTAAAAAATTTTTTTTTAAAATAAAAAAAAAAATATTTTTTTTTTTTTTTTTTTTGAAAAAAAGAAAAAAGAGAGAAAGAAAGAAAAAAAAGAATAAAAAAAAAATGAAGGAGAGGAAGAAAGAGGAAGAGGAAGAGGGAGAGAGAACAAGGGTGTTGCTTTATTGCCTGGGCTAGAATACAGTCTAAAAATGGGTACAAGACATGAAGAAAAAAAAAAAAAATGAGGGAAGAAAACAACAAACAAGCAGCCAACCAATATTTCATTTAAATCTGTAAATAGGTGTGACGTGGTACTGATAAGAGTGTATATTTTGTGTATTTAAAGTGGAGAGTTCTATACATGTTAATTAAGTTTATTTGTTCTGGATCTGAGTTCAAATCCTGAATATCGTTGTTAATTTTCTGTCTCATTGATCTAATATTGATGTTGAAGTCTCCCACTATTATTGTGTGGGAGTCTAAGTCTCTTTATAAGTCTTATATATCTGGGTATTCCTGTATTGGGTGCGTATATATTTAGGATCTTTAGCTCTTCTTGTTGCATTGATCCTTTTATCATTATGTAATATCCTTCTTTGCTTCTTTTGATCTTTGTTGCTTTAAAGTCTACTTTATCAGAGGCAAAAATTGCAACTCTTAGGCCGGGCGCGGTGGCTCAAGCCTGTAATCCCAGCACTTTGGGAGGCCAAGGCGGGTGGATCACGAGGTCAAGAGATCGAGACCATCCTGGTCAGCATGGTGAAACCCCGTCTCTACTAAAAATACAAAACATTAGCTGGGCATGGTGGCGCGTGCCTGTAATCCCAGCTACTCAGGAGGCTGAGGCAGGAGAATTGCCTGAACCCAGGAGACGGAGGTTGCGGTGAGCCGAGATCGCGCCATTGCACTCCAGCCTGGGTAACAAGAGTGAAACTCCATGTCAAAAAAAAAAAAAAATTGCAACTCCTACTTTTTATTTATTTATTTATTTATTTTTGCTCTCCATTTGGTTGGTAAATCTTTCTCCATCCCTTTGAGTCTCTGTATATCCTTGCATGTGAGATGGGTCTGGATGCAGCATACCGATGGGTTTTGGCTTTTTTTTGCCTTTCTGTGTCTTTGGATTGGGGGATTTAGTCGATTTAAATTTAGAATTAATAATAATATATGTGAGTTTAATACTGCCATTTAATGTTAGCTGGCTGTTTTGCCTGTTAGTTGATGTAAATTCTTGATTATGTTGATGTTCTTTACTTTTTGTTTTGTTTGGTTTTCTTTTTGTTTGTTTGGTTTTTTTTGAGACGGAGTTTCGCTTTTGTTACCCAGGCTGGAATGCAATGGCGCGATCTCAGCTCACCACAACCTCCACCTCCTGGGTTCAGGCAATTCTCCTGCCTCAGCCCCCCAAGTAGCTGGGACTACAGGCGCGCGCCACCATGCCCAGCTAATGTTTTGTATTTTTAGTAGAGACGGGGTTTCACCATGTTGACCAGGATGGTCTCGATCTCTTGACCTCGTGATCCACCTGCCTTGGCCTCCCAAAGTGCTGGGATTACAGGCGTGAGCCACCGCGCCCAGCCACTTTTTGGTATTTTTTTAGAAAGGCTGATACTGGTTGTTCCTTTCTATATGTAGTGGTCCTTTCAGAAGCTCTTGTAAAGCAGGCCTGGTGGTGATGAAATCTCTGAGTGCTTGCTTGTTCACAAAATATTTTTTTCCTTCGCTTATGAAGCTTAGTTTGGCTAGATGTAAAATTCTGGATTGAAAGTTCTTTTCTTTAAGGATGTTGAATATTGGTCCCCACTCTCTTCTGGCTTGTAGGGTTTCTGCTGAGAGATCTGCTGTGAGTCTGATAGGCTTCCCTTTATGGGTAACCTGACCTTTCTTCTCTGGCTGCCTTCAGTATTTTCTCCTTCATTTCAACCCTGGTGAATCTGGCAATTGTGTGCCTTGAGGTTGGTCTTCTTGAGGAATATCTTTGTGGTGTTCTCTGTATTACCTGGAGTTGAATATTGTCCTGCCTTGCTAGGCTGGGAAAGTTTTCCTGAATAACATCCTGAAGCATATTTTCCAGCTTGGTTTGATTCTCTTCATCACTTTCAGATACACCTATCAAACGTAGATTAGGTCTTTTCACATAGTCCCATATTTCTTGGAGACTTTGCTCATTCCTTTTTTCCTTTTTTCTCTAATCTTGTCTTCTCGTTTTATTTCATTAAGGTGGTCTTCGACCTCTGATATCTTTTCTTCTGCTTGATCAATTCAGCTGTTAAAACTTGTGCATACTTCGCAAAGTTCTCGTGTTGTGTTTTTCAGCTCCATTAATTCACTTATATTCCTCTCTAAATTGTGTATTCTTGTTAACATTTCGTCAAACCTTTTTTCAAAGTTCTTAGTTTCTTTGCATCGGGTTAGAACAAGTTCTTTTAATTCACAGAAGTTTCTTATCAACCACCTTTTGAAGTCTGCTTCTGTTAATGGAACACACTCGTTCTCCATCAGGCCTTGTTCCGTTGCTGATGAGGAACTGTGATCCCCTGTAGAGGGAGAGGCGTTCTGATTTTGGGTATTCTCAGCCTTTTTAGGCTGGTTTCTTTCCTTCTTTATAGATTTATCCATCTGTGGTCTTTATAATTAGCATCTTTATAATTGGGTTTCTGAGTGGACATCCAACTTATTGATTCCCAGCACTAAAATCTGAGCAACCCACTGTGCCAGCCAAAACAGCAGTGTTAAGATTGATGGTGCTTTTCTGACTCTGTACCAAGAACCGCCACATCAAGGCAGCAGCAAAACCGCCTCGCCGCCCACAAGAGTCGCACTGGCAACCCGTGGAGCTCCTCCGCTGGGAATCTCCTGGTGCGTGAGCAACAAAAATTTGTCTGAAAGCGTGGCATCCTCTCGTTCTCTGCGCTTTCACTGGGAGCTACAATCCCGAGCTGCTAGTGATCAGCCATCTTGGATCTCTCTGCCTTCTTTTTTTAAAATTCAAAACTTTTTAGCCTTTAATGTTTTTAACATATACAAAATGCTGTACTGTACGTTTCTCCCTTTTTTTTTTTTTTTTTTTTTTTCCCCTTAAGACAGAGTTTTGCTCTGTCACCAGGCTGGAGTGCAGTGGCATGATCCTGGCTCACTGCAACCTCTGTCTCCCAGGTTCAAGCGATTCCCCTACCTCAGCCTCCTGACTAGCTGGGACTACAGGCGACTACAGCTAATTTTTTGTATTTTAGTAGAGACAGGTTTCACCATGGCCAAGATGGTCTCGATCTCCTGACCTCGTGATCTGCCTGTCTCGGCCTCCCAGGAAGTACTGGGATTACAAGTGTGAGCCACCACGCCCGGTCATGTTTCTCCCTTTAAATTCATTCCTTTGGCCGGGTGTGGTGGCTCACACCTTTGTGTGGTGGCTTTCACCTTTTGCCAAGATGGGTGGATCACCTGAGGTCAGGAGTTCAAGACCAGCCTGACCAACATGGCAAAACCCCATCTCTAGCAAAAAAAAAAAAAAAAGGTTCATTCCTTTTTAAGGCTGAATAATATTCCATTGTACACATATACAGTCAGCACTTTGCATCTGCAGATTCAACCAACTGCAGATCAAAAGTATTTTTAAAACCCCACAACAATAAAAAATAATATAAGAAATATAGTATGACAACTGTTTACATAGCATTTACATTGTATTCAGTATTATATGTAATCTATCATAAATAATGTGACTGTGAATACTCATGCACAAGTCTTTGTGCAGATGTATGTTTTCATTTTGGGGGACTGCATACCAAGGAATGGAATTGCTGGGTCATATGCAACTCTATGCTTAGCATTTTAAGGAACTTCCAAACAGTTTTTCAAAATAGCTGAAGCATTTTACAATCCCATCATCAATGTTTAGGGGTTTCACTTCTTTACATTTCGGTCAGCATTTGTTATTGTCTATCTTTTCTATTTTAGCCATTATAGTGGGTGTGAAAGTATATGCCATTTGGCGTTTTGGTGCTTTTCTTCTTAACATTTAAAAAAATTGTAGTAAAACATATATAACATAAAATTTTCTATTTTGACTGTTTTTAAATGTATAATTTGGTGGCATTAATTCACAATATTGTGGAACCATCACCACTGTTTCCAGCTCCCAAAGAGAAACTATTATGGCTAGGAACAGTAGCTCATGCCTATAACTCCAGCACACCAGGAGGCCGAGGCAGGCAGATCACTTGAGGTCAGGAGTTTGAGAAGCAACCTGGTCAACATGGTGAAACCCCATCTCTACTAAAAATACACAAATTAGCCAGGCATGGTGATGCAGCCTGTTGTTCCAGCTACTCAGAAGCCTGAGGCAGAGAACTGTTTGAACCCAAGAAGTCGGAGCTGCAGTGAGCCGAGATCATGTCACTGCACTCCAGCCTGGGCGGCAGGGCAAGACTTTGTCTCTTCAAAAAAAAAAAAAAAAAAAGCGCCGGGCGAGGTGGCTCACACCTGTAATCCCAGCACTTTAGGAGGCCGAGGCGGGTGGATCACGAGGTCAAGAGATCGAGACCATCCTGGTCAACATGGTGAAACCCTGCCTCTACTAAAACTACAAAAAATTAGCTGGACATGGTGGCGCGTGCCTGTAATCCCAGCTACTCAGGAGGCTGAGGCAGGAGAATTGCCTGAACCCAGGAGACGGAGGTTGCGGTGAGCCAAGATCGCGCCATTGCACTCTAGCCTGGGTAACAAGAGCGAAACTCCGTCTCAAAAAAAAAAAAAAAAAAAGCCAGGCACAGTGGCTCAAGCCTATAATCCCAGCACTCTGGGAGGCCAAGGTGGGTGGATCACGAGGTCAGGAGTTTGAGACCAGCCTGGCCAACACAGTGAAACCCCGTCTCTATTAAAAATACAAAAAATTAACCAGGCGTGGTGGTGGGTGCCTGTAATCCTAGCTACTTGGAAGGCTGAGGCAGGAGAATCACCTGAACCTGAAAGGCAGAAGCTGCTGTAAGCCAAGATCGTGCCACTGCACTCTGCCCTCTAACCTGGGTGACAGTGCAAGACTCCGTCTCAACAAAAAAAAACGAAAAGAAAAAGAAACTCAGCTGGGCACGGTGGCTCACATCTATAATCCCAGCACTTTGAGAGGCAACGGTGAGCAAATCACTTGAGGTCAGGAGTTTGAGACCAACCTGGCCAAGATGGCAAAACTCTGTCTCTACCAAAAATTTAAAAAATTAGCCAGGTGTAGTGGCATATGCCTGTAATCCCAGGTACTTGGGAGGCTGACACAGGAGAATCGCTTGAACCTGAGAGGTGAAGGTTGCAATGAGCCAAGATCACACCACTGCACCCTGGAAAACAGAAAAAAACACTGTCTAAAAAAAAAAAAAAAAAAAAAAAAAAGAAAAGAAATTCTATTACCATTAAGCACTAAGTCCCCTCACTCACATCTCCCATCTCTTGGCAGCCTCTAACTACCTTCTGTCTATATGAATTTATTCAATCTATATAATTGGATTGCTACAGTATCTGTCCTTTTGCATCTGACTTGTTTCATGACACACAATAAATACTGGATTTTAAAAGTTAATCTACGTTGTAGCATGTATCAGAACTTCATTCCCTTTCACAGCTTTATAATATTCCATTTTGTATATCTATGCTACATTTTGTTTCTCCATTCTCACTGTGGTTTTTCTTTTTCTAATCAAGCATGGTTGTGGGGGAGACCATGTTAATCAGCTTAACAATAATGCACAACCCTCGCACCAACTCTCTTTGTGGTTTTGAGATCTGCATTTACTTAATGACTAATGTTGAGCATCTTTTCATGTGCTTACTGGCCATTTCTGAATCTTGTTTTGAGACAAGGTCTCTCTCTGTCACCTAGGCTGGAGTATAGTGGTGTGATCCTGGTTTACTGGAACCTTTAACCCTTGGGCTCAGGCGATTCTCCCGCCTCAGACTCCCAAGTAGTTGGGACTACATGTGCACGCCATCACACTCAGCAATTTTTTTGTATTTTTAGTGGAGATGGGACTTTCACCATGTTGCCCAGGCTAGTCTCAAATTCCTGGGCTCAAGCTATCTAGCCACCCTGGCCTCCCAAAGTGCTGAGATTACAGGCATGAACTACCACACACAGCCTCATGAAGATTTACAACGATGTTTTTCTCCAATAATTTAAAAATATTAGCTCTTACATTTAAGTATTTGATCCATTTTGAGCTAATTTTTGTGCACAATATGAGGTAGGGGGTCCAACTTCATTTTTTTGTATGTAGATATCCAGTTGTCCTTCAATGAGATTTTTTACATCATTTTTTTGTGCTGTCCTTTTTTTTTTTTTTTTTTTTTTTGAGATAGAGTATCACTCTTGTTGCCCAGGCTGAGTGCAATGGTGTGATCTTGGCTCACTGCAACCTCTCCCTCCCGGGTTCAAGCGATTCTCCTGCCTCAGCATCCCAAATAGCCGGGATTACAGGCATGTGCCACCATGCACCACTAATTTTTTTTGTAGTTTTAGTAGAGAGCATCTCAATCATTACACAGTAGATATAAGTACAATGTGACAGATGTTAATCTGTAATAGCCAGTAAATCATGAAGTGAGTTCTAACCCATCTAATTGCCCAATTATGAAAAATGATGCTAATCATAAGAAATCCTAAAATAGCACTGTAACAATAACCCCACAGAGCAAGGAACTCAAAATGAAATGACAAAATGAACAGTGAACTAACCCTAAAAAAAAAACTTGTCTATTTAATCTTGAAGAGATATAGCCTATAACAATTTTTTTACTCTATTTCATAAATCCTCACCTCTTTTGGAGTTTTATGAGCTGCACAAAGAAAAATCCATTGTTCAGTTGCTGTCATTTGAGTACAAGTATCTGGATGGCATTCACTCTGTTAAAAATAATTATATTTCTTAATATGTAAAACAATAAAAAAGCTTATCATTTCTGTTACTATATTTTCATAAAAATTCTAGCAGAAAGTAAATTAAAAATTTGGACAAGTTTTTGTAAGCACATTACATTGTAAAAACAGAAAAAAATCAGAACTTTCAATTATAACTCTGACTTAAAGAAAATATTACCTGAAGTTTGACAGCAAGTCCATTTAGTTCAAGGCAGAACTGCCTGAAAATGCAAATATATAAACAAAAAGTCATATCTATTCTCCACCATAATTTTTAGACTATTAGCTGCAAAAAGAGAATCCCATCAGTATCATCCCTCCTCCCTTACTACCATTATCAAAACCACCTGAACTGACAATAGCACATTTCTTCCAAAGACTTACAGAAAACAGAAATATTTTCTAAAAACAGAAAACCAATAACCCTCATAACATTCAATACTAAAGGTCAGTGAGCTGATCATTCTCATATATAATAGAAATTAGTATAATTTTTCAGGGAAGTAATTTGGAAATATTTACCAAGACTTTTAGGAAGTGTATACTTTTTGACTAAGTCATTCTTCTAAGAATCTATTACAATGAAATAATCAGATCTGCCTACAGATAAACGTATAAAGATGTTCACAGGAGCTATATACACATATGAGAAAAATTCAGCAATTGGAGGGTAGCAAAATGTTGGTACATAGAAACATTCAAAGAAATTACGGCTGGGCATAGTGGCTCATGCCTGTAATCCCAACACTTTGGGAGGCTGAGGGGCGGATCACCTGATATCAGCAGTTTGAGACTATCCTGGCCGAAATGGTGAAACACCGTCTCTACAAAATTATAAAAATTAGCTGGGCATGATGGCGAGTGCTTGTAATCCCAGCTATTCAGGAAGCTGAAGGGGCAGAATTGCTTGAACCTGGGAGGTGGAGGTCGCAGTGAGCCAAGATCACACCACTGCACTCCAGCCTGGGCAACAAAGTAAGACTCCCTCTCAAAAAAAAAAAAAAAAAAAAAAATTACATTGAGCCCATCAGTTTTAGACAGTTATTTGATAAAAAGACAATCTTCTAAGTTACAAAGATATTGTTTTACAGCTGCCAAAATACTGAACCTGTTCCCTCTAAAAATCCTACCTAGTAAAATTTAGTTCAATGTATCAAGTTAGATTAATCAATACTATGTTTCCCCATCAGAAAAACTGAAACATTTTGGTTCCCCAAAAAATATGCAAAGCAAAAGCCTATATAATTAGAAGACCAAAAACAAAAAAATCCCCCAAAAAAGAAACAAACCAGGACATACATGAACAAATTTGTTAGGCCAAACTTTATTTATTTATTTACTGGACACTGTAACAGAAGAAAACAAAAAGGCAAGGGTCAAATTTTCAGTTGTTTGTAACTGCATTTCCTTTCCAGATCCCTAATAATGCTGTCCTTAGTTATAAAAATAACATCATTTCTAAATCACCACCTCTACTGCCCTATATCTAATAGGCTGCATGTTATGTGTTTTTGAGTTGTTTTCCACTAAGTGGTAATAAAGATTGGTGGTGGTGTCAAGTTTCTTACCTAGCCTAACCCTTTTACAGCCAACAGCAAAATTAACTTGATTCAGCAGTGCTGTGGGTATAATCTGTGGCAAATAATGCAAAACTTACAGCTTCAAGTTAATGTAATACAGGGCTAACATGTACACAGTTGTGCAGCTGAAGAGACCAACCAGAGCTGGAATCTAGCCTACATTCCAGTCACCACGCATGTATCCTGACATAAGGAGTACCTTTTTCCTAATCACAAAGATTCAACATGAGCTAGCGGGAGATTTGACTGAAGTCATGACCCAAGTCAAATTAACATCATTATATAATCAACTGCATTAACTAAAAATGGCAAGTATACATCCCCAAATCAATAAAGGATGTGTGGGGGGGAAAAAAAAAAAAAACCTCTTCCTGGTCAACTAATAAAAACATACACAAGACAATAAAGAGATAAAATATATATATATACATGATAGTTACTACACAATCCAGTCCAAAAAGTGGCTAGTAGAAAAAAATAAGAAAAGTAAAAATAGCACCAGAATAAAATACTTGTGAGCAATATTTTATATAAAGTTTTATGTAATGTATTATTATGTTTTGTATACTGTATGTTTCATAGAACAAGTTAAATAGGGAGGTAAATGTTTTCTTAGACCTGAAAAAAAAAAAAAACCTTGTACACTAAAATCAGCCCTTATTTGCTAGGAGTTATGTTTGTAATGAAAAAAACAGCCAGGCACAGTGGCTCTCACCTATAATCCAAGCATTTTGGAAGCCAAGGCAGGCAGATTGCAAGGTCAGGAAATCGAGACCATCCTGGCCAACATGGTGAAACCCTGTCTCCACTAAAAATACAAAAATTAGCTGGGCATAGTGGCATGCACCTGTAGTCCCAGCTACTTGGGAGGCTGGGGCAGGAGAATCCCTTGAACCTGAACCCGGGAGGTGGAGGTTGCAGTCAGCCGAGATCACGCCACTGCACTCCAGCCTGGTGACAGAGCAAAATCCCATTTCAAAAGAGAAAATAAGAAAACATGCTTACTTTCATCATTAATGCCAAAATATAAGAAAGCAGTTATTGGCTGGGCGCGGTGGCTCAAGCCTGTAATCCCAGCACTTTGGGAGGCCGAGGCGGGTGGATCACGAGGTCAAGAGATCGAGACCATCCTGGTCAACATGGTGAAACCCCGTCTCTACTGAAAATACAAAAAATTAGCTGGGCATGGTGGCGCGTGCCTGTAATCCCAGCAACTCAGTAGGCTGAGGCAGGAGAATTGCCTGAACCCAGGAGACGGAGGTTGCGGTGAGCCGAGATCGCGCCATTGCCCTCCAGCCTGGATAACAAGAGCGAAA